>NW_005187685.1:49193-76431 GCF_000239375.1 Pundamilia nyererei | reverse complement strand
GTCAGTTATATCGTTATCGCAAATTTTCAAATATATATCGTGATAAATATTTTTGGCCATATCGCCCTGCTCTAATCTCTGTTATTTCTTTTGTCATGTTAAGCTACTTCTTATAAATGTTAACAATATGTAACTTACTAATACATTTTTTTCATACCCCTGATAATATGTTTTTATCATGAAAGATGGACCCGACCACACAGTTCACATTTTCAACATTCGGTTGTTGTCTCTACCACTCTCAGTTGCAGCTTTTCAGCTACAACCTCCACACACAACAACACACCACAGGTCCTGGCACGTTTTGTACAGGGGAGGCGTGATGAGCTGATGGAATTCCGGTGTATCGGCCTCCCCTGAAGCCCCGCCACAATGTTCATCATGTTTGAGCATTAGCAGCATCAATAGTCTTCTGTAGTAATTAAATACAACTTTATTAAGAAGAAAGGCCTGTCCTGCTTCATAGTAGTTGTTGTTAGTTTTGCTGTTGTTGTGCTATACTATTAGCAACCTTATGAGCCACCTGCTGTGGATGATATTATAGTTATAGCTTATAAAAATTACAGAATTATAGAATCTATTTCTATTCTATTTGGTCTGTAATGGAAAATTTGTGTTTCACCTTATTGAAGCCCAGCTTACTATTGGTATGTAGTTTTCTTGAACAAAGAATGCGTGTGAATATTTGTAAACAAACTAATTGGAACTGTGTTCATCATCAGGTTGGTGCCTACGTGACTGTGAGGACTGAGCTCCCTACAGCTGAACAGACAAAGATTCCCACTTGTTGGCTACAAAGGAACTGTTATTATTTTACCTTTTTGTCTTTGCCAGTTCGTGCTGTATCAATCACTTTGCAAAGGTTTTAACTTTCTTTTAATAAATCTCAGAAAATTAGTTTGGTTTCATGTTGATTCAGGAAAACCTGGATTTAGACTCCATGAGTCTGAAAGAGTGCTTACCTGCAAACAAATTACTGAGGAGAAGAGTGCCTGGCAACTGAGAGCAGACAGTGACCGCTGAAATCTCAATTGATAAAGAATCCAGAGTGGAGAGAATTTTTCAAGGACAAATAATTTGATTTAAGGAATTTGAAATTATTCTGTGTTTGGTAAGAGTGTCCACCATTCAGAGAAAAATTCTGTAAACACAGTTGGTTTGGGCTGATCGCCAGAGGGAAGATGCAAATCAACACTGTAAAGTAAAGTAAAGGTAAAGTGTGTGTGTTAGTCCCCATAGGGAAATAGTTCCTCTGCATTTAACCCATTCACCCAGTGAAGCAGTGGGCAGCCACCAATGCAGCGCCCGGGGAGCAGTGTGTAGGGACGGTACCTTGCTCAGGGGTACCTCAGGGTAGCCGTTCAGTGGAGTCGATCCCCCGACCTTCCGATCATGGGGCCACCACTCTACCTACTGAGCTATCCCTGCCCCTTATCTGTTAACCTGGGCTGAGGACCATCGGCAGATGCAAATTATCACCGTTAGTTTGGGCTGATTGCCACAAGCAGACACACGCTAATGGCATTATGGGTTACATAAGGGACAACTTACTGGGCCTGAATTCACAAACAGCCATTGGTTGATTAGTTGTGATTGAGAATCTAGAGATTGGATGTCTGAGATTGAACTTGAGTACCACCAGGAACAAATATGGGGAGCTCAAAGTCCAAAACAGAAAGCCGACTCAAGAGGTATACCATAAAATAGTCCAAATGTCCAATTTATGAAAAACAAACATGGTGAAATATTGTAGCAATAAAATGTGCGGATAAATTAACTTTAATTTCTAAAAAATGGGTATTTCAGTATAAGATTAAATAATGCAAAAAGGGGAAAAGGAAGATGAGGAGACATTAATTAAAAGAGAAATAGTATATGTCATTTAATACAGATTGAAATGATTATTATCTTGTGGCAGGACTGCAAGAATCAGAGAGGGAACATGTTAACAGGCAGGGATGAAAAATTATATTAATTAAATGCCTCAGTGTGTCAGTAGCAGGCAAACCAAGACCTGGATCAACCTCGACCAACATCATCAGACCTACATCAAGGGCCAGGTTTGGCTAAATATTCCACAGCTTTACCGCCAGCCATCTTGAACTGTGAAAAACATGTTTCAACGACAAAAAAACCCTCTTCCTTAAGACACAATACAGTTCCAGAGCAACTGCAGTGACATCAAGAGTCAAAGGAGCTTGCAAAGAAAATCGTCTGGACTTCTTTAAGTTGCTTGAACAGAGGGACTCCAGATAGCTGAAACAAACCTAACCACACCGCTGACAATGTACATGTCACAACCATAAAATACTGCAGGGCAGGGAGCAGCAGAGAAGTGGAGGGAGAAGAGAACATGAGGCTCTTTTTAGTGTGGTGACACATAAATAATTGGGTTAAGGATTGTCCTGAAAATAAGAAAACTGAGGCTAACTGACTCGGAGTGGAAGGTAAGAAAGAGAAGGGTCCTCAGCATCCTCAAGCAGTTATACAGGGCAAAAATATTGTTATAAAGAAATGAATGCCACAATTGGAAGACTAAAAGCACATAGAAGCCCTGGCATGGATGGTTTCACTGGTGAATGGTATAAGGCCTACAGGGAGGAATTAACTTCTAGACTAAAGGCAGCGTGTAACTGGGTCCTTAAATGAGGGGAGGTTACCTGCTCATGGAAAGAAGCGGCCATATCTGTTGTTCCAAAGGAGGGAAAAGATAAATTGAATTATAGACACTATCAACCAAGATCAGTATTAAACCTGGATTAATCTTAATAATCCATTAATTTATTAATCTTGACTAAACTGGGTTTATCCATCAGAGCCAGACCCAAGACAGAATTAGAAGGACTCTCCACGTCATACATCATATAAAAAGAATAATATTGAGGCAATGCTGATAGGTTTAGATGCAGAAAAAGTATTTGACTCTGTAAGATTGTCATTTCTCTATAAAGTTTTAAAGTTTGGATTTCATCAAATAGTCATTAAGACAATTCAATCAATCTGCAATAAACCAACAGCCAAAATGAAAATAAATGGCAGTCTATCGGAACCATTTACTCTTGAAAGATTATGCCGACAGGTCTGTCCCCTGTTACCGATCTTATTTGCTCAGTTTGTTGAACCTCTTAGCCAGTACATAAAACAGGATAATCAAATTAGAGGAATCAATATACAGGGAGACTGTAAGAAGCTGATGATATTTTTATCTACCTAAGCCAACCAAATGTATCCCTACCTAGAATCATGATGATAATAGAGGAATTTGGATCACTATCAGGCTATAAATATTTTAAAAAAAAACACAAGTTATGATCTTTAACTGTGGAGGGCCAGGAGTGACAAAATGAATTAATTAAATATACTGTTAAATCATTATTTAGATGCTTTATTAATGAATTAAATTGGAATTAAATAAATATTTCAATAATTAATTAAATGTTCATTAAATTAATTTAAAACATTTATTATGTATTTATTTAGAATTTTATTTAATTAATGATACATTTAATAAATTAATTATTGACACAATTATGTATTTATTTAAGTCATTTTGGCACTTGTGGCCCTGCGGTTGTCTTCATGAATTTATTTTATCTGTCAGCCTCACCCATCAAAGTGTCCAATGTCACTGCAGGTAACATGTACGTGCAACATTTGTAGTGACAAATAAAGGCTCATCATCAAGTCAGGGGGCGGGGTTAACACTGATTAAGTCAAAACCATTGCTTTGGCCTGGTGGCCATTGTTTCAGTGCATGAAAGAACATGTAGGAGCTAACTGAACTGTGCTTTGAAAAACACTGGTTGTGTGTCACCAAATACACTTTTAACATTTTTTAGCCGAGAATGTAGTGGTTTATTCTTCAGATATCTGGTTGGTTTGTCGACCAGAGCCTATTTGTAAAAGTGCTTCGATGATTTTGGATATGTCTGCCCAGCCCAATCTCACGGCAAAGGAGGTTGAACACTGACTGAATTTACTGAGGTTGTATCTATCAGGTCTTTATCTCCTGATGTTCGTATGTGTCATAGTTGTTTCAGTCGCCAATTCTGTATTAAATCTAGCATTAAAGGATGTTGAAGGAGGAGAGAGAGCAAATAAATCTGATTAACATGTTTGTGTTTTTTCCAATAATCAGTGTGACCTGTGTATACAAACGTAAACTTTAAAAAATTATTAAAAGAGATATCGTTGGTGTTTCTGTCATGTAGTAACTGTTAGGTTTAACTGCACAAAGCTTGTTCGACACTATGAAACACATACAGTGGGGCAAAAAAGTATTTAGTCAGCCACCGATTGTGCAAGTTCCCCCACCTAAAATGATGACAGAGGTCAGTAATTTGCACCAGAGGTACACTTCAACTGTGAGAGACAGAATGTGAAAAAAAAATCCATGAATTCACATGGTAGGATTTGTAAAGAATTTATTCGTAAATCAGGGTGGAAAATAAGTATTTGGTCAATAACAAACATACAACTCAATACTTTGTAACATAACCTTTGTTGGCAATAACAGAGGTCAAACGTTTACTATAGGTCTTTACCAGGTTTGCACACACAGTAGCTGGTATTTTGGCCCATTCCTCCATGCAGATCTTCTCGAGAGCAGTGATGTTTTGGGGCTGTCGCCGAGCAACACGGACTTTCAACTCCTGCCACAGATTTTCTATGGGGTTGAGGTCTGGAGACTGGCTAGGCCACTCCAGGACTTTCAAATGCTTCTTACGGAGCCACTCCTTTGTTGCCCGGGCAGTGTGTTTTGGATCATTGTCATGTTGGAAGACCCAGCCTCGTTTCATCTTCAAAGTTCTCACTGATGGAAGGAGGTTTTGGCTCAAAATCTCACGATACATCGCCCCATTCATTCTGTCCTTAACACGGATCAGTCGTCCTGTCCCCTTGGCAGAATAACAGCCCCATAGCATGATGTTTCCACCCCCATGCTTCACAGTAGGTATGGTGTTCTTGGGATGCAACTCAGTATTCTTCGTCCTCCAAACACGACGAGTTGAGTTTATACCAAAAAGTTCTACTTTGGTTTCATCTGACCACATGACATTCTCCCGAATCCTCTGCTGTATCATCCATGTGCTCTCTGGCAAACTTCAGACGGGCCTGGACATGCACTGGCTTCAGCAGCGGAACACGTCTGGCACTGCGGGATTTGATTCCCTGCCGTTGTAGTGTGTTACTGATGGTGACCTTTGTTACTTTGGTCCCAGCTCTCTGCAGGTCATTCACCAGGTCCCCCCGTGTGGTTCTGGGATCTTTGCTCACTGTTCTCATGATCATTTTGACCCCACGGGATGAGATCTTGCGTGGAGCCCCAGATCGTGGGAGATTATCAGTGGTCTTGTATGTCTTCCATTTTCTGATTATTGCTCCCACAGTTGATTTTTTCACACCAAGCTGCTTGCCTGTTGTAGATTCACTCTTCCCAGTCTGGTGCAGGTCTACAATACTTTTCCTGGTGTCCTTCGAAAGGTCTTTGGTCTTGGCCATGGCGGAGTTTGGAGTCTGACTGTTTGAGGCTGTGGACAGGGGTCTTTTATACAGATGATGAGTTCAAACAGGTGCCATTCATACAGGTAACGAGTGGGGGACAGAAAAGCTTCTTACAGAAGACGTTACAGGTCTGTGAGAGCCAGAGATTTTCCATGTTTGAGGTGACCAAATACTTATTTTCCACCCTAATTTACGAATAAATTCTTTACAAATCCTACCATGTGAATTCATGGATTTTTTTTTCACATTCTGTCTCTCACAGTTGAAGTGTACCTCTAGTGCAAATTACTGACCTCTGTCATCGTTTTAAGTGGGGGAACTTGCACAATCGGTGGCTGACTAAATACTTTTTTGCCCCACTGTACAGACTTCATGATGTTCGACTAATATTTTCATTGCAAATATTAATGATGAGGGTAAGCAGGCAGTCCAGCTACTTTCTCAGAACCCTGTATACCATGGTGCGAGGTCAGCATATCCAGGATATCTTTTTGTTATCTGGAATCACTGACCCTAACGCTGGGACCAGGGTTTTCCAGCATGGTCACATGAAAGTGTTGGCGGCATCAGATTAATCTAACGGTTATCTACAAACCTAATTCAAGTGCCATATCGATATTCTTTTACAGAAAATGATCCTTATTAGTCCCAACTATTAAAGAGATGTGAAACTTGAGGCTATGTGACAGTCTAAAGGCTAATCACTTCCATCTATTCTGGTCCCGCCCCAAGTTACTTCATTCTGACAAGACATCCACAAATGTTTGGAAAAGATTTTTGGACCCAAATCCGTTTTGATTTCTTATATGTGTACGCAGGCCTGGAAATCCCAAACAGAACCACTCCAGCAGATAAATATCTACTGAGAATTATTATAATGTTATCTAAGAAAATCTTGACTAGGAAATGGCTCCAAACAGGCATACCAGGAATGCAAGAACAGTACAATACTGTCTATCAAATATTTGTCTTTGCTTATTATGTCTTTGCGGCTTCAACGACAAAAATTGAACAAACTCTGCTTCAAATGGACCCAGTATGTCATAAGTTGCTGGTGTACTTGGATTTTTCCACACAACCATTTCTAGGGTTTACAGAGAATGGTCTAAAAACAAAGAAAATATCCAATGAACAGCAGGTCTTTGGGCAAAAATGTCTCATTGATGCCATAAGTCTAAGAAGAATAGCCACACTACTTTGAGCTCATAAAGAATAATCACTCATTACAACTAAGGTATGCAAAAGTGCAATTGTGAACACACAACACATCAAATCGTGAACCAGATGGGCTACAGCAGCAGAACACCACATCAGGTGACACTCTTGTTAGCTAAGAACATGAGATTGAAAGCAAAAATTTGAACAGACCGTCCAACATTTGCCAACAGAGAATTGGAAAAATAGTGCCTGGTCAGATGAGTCTCAGTTTCTGTCATTTGGACAACAGGGTCAAAGATCCTGATTTTCTTGGCAAACTTTGGGCCTCCTACTATGAACTGTGCATTGTTTAAACATAACAGCCGGTCTTAGCATATATTTTCTGATGGCTGCTTCCTGCAATATAATTATGGGTTAGATAACATAATCCCTAGTTCTTTAATAAGACTGGGGTGTTTCACTATGGGAATCTACTTGACACGACCAAATATAGAAGCTCCAATCTCACCACATCTGTCTGTGACACACCTGTTGAGCCATGGTTAGGGGTCCAGCCCCTCATACTAACATGGTCAGCCAGCTCCTCCATACTCATTCTAAGCACTTTTTTTTCCTGTGCTAATCGCAAAAAGTTGATTCTGTTCATTTGGACGTAGCAATTTCAGAGGGAGAACTGTTTGTAGAGCAGATGCTGTCCTTCTTCTCTTCTGGATCACTGGTGCCTTCCCAGCTTTGACAAATGTTCAGCTGGGATAACCACATTTACTCAGGGCATTCTTAATATGATGTTCTTCTGCTTTCCTGGCCGCTGTGTCTGTGGAGATTGTGTTCGGTCTGTGTTGTAGTATCCTGATGACACCCAGTTTGTGCTCCAGTGGATGATGAGAATTGTCAGTTTAGGCCGGCGGTCATAGGTTCTGTCCAATAATATGACGCGAGACTGGAGTAAAAGACATCCATGGATTGGCACTTTATTAAAGACGGAGCATGATAACAGCACAAACACTAACCACAACTAAACAAAATGGCTTCCTTTTATACTCTACCTTTTCAGGTGAGCATCCGGAATAGCCCAAGTATGGGGGTTAACTAATCAACATGAAACATAACCCTCCACACAAACAAACATACAATAACATTAAAGCACATCACAAACATATACATATTTCCAACATATACTATAAACAAACCAATAACATAAGCTTCACTCATTTCTATCTAAATTAAAACCCTCTTTAAACATACTCCCTAACCCGGCACACTGGTCTGCTCCAAGAGCTCTTAAACAGGTGATTGAGCCGCTTTCACTCTTTTGCTCCACATCCTGCAAGAAGCAACCAGGACAGGTGAGTACCTTTACAAGTTCTCATTTCACATATGTTTAGGTTATTGATAAATGATTAACTGCAAGCAGCTCTAACTTTGGCTCTTCTCCGACACAGGCAGGATGGCCAGTCCCACTGTCTCTTTTCTGTTACAAGCTGTCAATTTAAACGTATGTCAAATAACCTAATAAAAGACTCCATAAGAACTAATGTGTTTTCTTTATTACCCTATTTTAAATTCCCAATCCAACAATTTATTATTAACAATACCAACCAGGTAATGGAACCCCTGGTCTCCATTACAAGAATCAAACCTTAGATACTGATCCAAATGTGTTGGTTTACTGTGGACTGATGGAAATGTCACAGTCTAAGAAGACTAGCCTGTCAAGTTTAAATGCTCCCTGGTGTATCCTATGTGTTGGTTCACCGAGTTAATGTGGTCAGTGAATTGTGGTACATCCTGAGATTTGATTTTCATCCAGGTGTCATCCACATACCTGAACCAATGACTTGGTGATGTAGAGTTGGATAACAAAGCCAACTTTTCCACTTCTTCTATGTACGAGTGGGAAACAGTGGATGAAACTGGGGAACCCATGGCACACCAGTTCTGCATGTACTACTGACCCTTGTATACAAATAAGTGGAATGAAGACACGGTTCCAAGAGCAACAACCAATGATTAATGACCATTGGTCAGTAACAAGAGGATTTCCTTGCATGGATGATTGAGCATGCATCAATGCATCTAATATCTACTGTCTCAGGTTGACCTGAGACACTAAATTCAAGCACTGCCTGAGCCAGGGATGACTGTGGAACATCCAGCCTATAAAACGCATAGCCCAACTTGCTGCTGCACTGACACACCTCTGAACAAAATCCATGACGTGGCCATACCCATAGTAGAAAGAGCTCAGAGTCCCACCGAGGCCAGAGAGCTCTTACAGCTTTAGGCCAGAGATATGTCCTCAAATACACTTTAGTGAGTCCAGAGGTCAATTGCAAACAAGATGGGGTGAATGGATAAAGTATGTAACTCACTAACTTGCTTGACAGGGGTTAGAGCCAACAGAGTGGTTTCAAGTAGGAGAAACTTTAACTCCAGGATCAAGGGGTGGTGGGAGAGGATGTCTAAAGCGACCAACAGATCCTATAATGTAGGGTTGTCAAACTTAGAAAACACAGCACCTCAACTGCAAAGCACTTAAAAAGGATGTTTTTCAAAATACCACTCTTCTAAAACATGCAATAAAAAGAGAGCAGGTGGACACAGCTCTTGCACTCTAAATGATGGCAATAACCTTCTGAGGCAGGACTGCAGTATTCAAATTACACCTTTTGATGGGAAATTCTGTTAAACCATTGCTCAACTTATGTCTGCATGAGAGCAGTTAATTAAGGTGTACCTGCAAGGGGACTTGTGAAACAGGACAAAACGTTGAGAAACAAACAAACTGAAGACAGGACAGTTGGGGTCGAGGTTATAAAGATAAGAACACTGGTTCTCAGCATATATGCATGGCCAGTGGAAAGTTCAGCACATTTAAGTACTTGTAAAACTCTGTGCAATCACATTATAAATGAGGGCAAGACACTGTATGCTTTAGTCGTACTTTGTCCACTGCGTTGTACACTGGTGTGGACTCTGTACGTCTCCTTACTGCAAGTAAAACCTGTTGAAAATGTGTTTTTGTGTTTGTGAGACTCTGTGGCCATTGCTCAAGTGTTTTGATAAAAAATATTTTGACAACTTTCATGCACAAGTCCAGAGAGCCAACCAGCATGGGTGAGGATAATATATCTGCCTCCGTGCATGAGATAGAATGTCCCTGTTGATGAGTGGACACTGTTCATTCGCTTGGAACTGAATTATATTTGACACACAGCCACCCTCTCTACCTGTAAGATTAAGTCTAATCTAAAAGGAAAGTATTAAGTCTAACACTTTCCTTTTTGATGATGCATAAGGTTAGGGCTGAATCATGTGACCCTGATTCCTCCCACTGTTGCACTGCATAAGGCTTAGGCTGCTGAGGACTTCCCATGATGCACTCACTATACACCACTCTGCATTTAGTCAGTAGCTCTTATAATCTCTGGCTCTCTTCTATAATGTGTCTTTCGTCCTGTCTTCCTCTCTTCACCTTCAACCAGTCGCAGCAGATGACTGTAACTTTGAAGATGGTTCTGCTGCAGGTTTGTTCCTGTTAAAAGCTATTTTTCCTTCCCACAGTCGCCAAGTGCATGCTCTTGGAGGGGTAGTTTGATAGCTGGAGTTATCTTTGTATTATTGTGGGGTCATTATCTTGTAACTTAAAGACTGTTAAATAAATAAATAAAACTGAATGCTGTGATTGTAGCCATTCTGTGAAAGGTAATTGTGGCATGGGCGTGGGTGTGACAGCGGAGCGGGAGTGTCTTTGTCCGAGTGAAAACAAAAACCACAGTGAAATCACATTCGGAAATAAAGTAGTGCTGTCCATGTCCTGTCTATGTGTACCGAGTCCAACGTCACACTGGTGTCGAAACCCTGGCGCGATGTCCGATCCCCAGTCTGCTCCACCTGCTCCCCCGGCGGGTCCGCCGCCTGCCCAGCCGCCCGCCCAACTGCTGCAGATCGTGGGCCAAAAGATGATGGACATGGCGGCGATGGCGGCTCGACAGGCTGCGACACAGGACCAGCAGTTGGCGTTGCTTCGCCAGCAATTTGAGCAGCAGACCGCGGCTCTGGAGCAGCTGCTGGGGAATGCAGCCGCGCCGGCGCCCCCCCTCTGCTGTCAGTGACATTGCACCGGATGAGGGAAGGGGAGGACCTGCTGGTGTTTACTGAGGCTTTCCAGGCCACGGCGTTGGCCTGCCGCTGACCAGAGGAGGAATGGGCCACCCAGCTGCTGCCGCTTCTGTCGGGCGAGGCTCAGACGGCGGTGCTGAGCTTGCCCCCCAGATCGCGGGCGGTGTTTGAGGATGTATGCCAGGCGGTACTGGACCGTTTGGGTGTCTCCCCGGAGGATTATCGCTGTCAATTCCGAGCCAGCAGAATGATGGGAGGGGCTCGGCAGCTGGAGGACGCGGCAGCGAGGTGGCTGGGATCAGGCTGGGGAGGCTCGGCTGCTCAATCTGGTCGTCCTCGAGCAATTCGTGGGGGCCTCATTGGGTCCGCTGCCACCACCCGGCAGATCTGACGGCGGTGGTTACGCTGGCAGAGGACCATCTTGCGGCCAACCCACGACCCAGCCGAGAGGAGCCGCAGCGAAGCGACCGTGTTCTGCTGCCTAGGCTGCCGGTGGCGGCGACACAAAGGAGGGACGGCGGCCCTGTTGGAACGGAGCGGGGTGGAGCCCCAGGAACCTGTTCTGGCCGCTGCTTCCAGCCGGAGCTGCAAAGACGCCGGGGCCGGAATGCTGGAAGTGTGGTCGGCTGGGGCACCTGCGCCGGGAGTGTCTGCTCATAGAGGTGAGGTAGGTGTTCCGTGTTGCCGGTGCTCCAGTGCCCGCCCCCGGTCCAGGAGGGACGTACCGCGTGCTGGTAAGGTGTCAAGGGGGCATTCGCCATGCTTTGATGGACACGGGATGCACGCAGACCCTGGTCCACCAAAGTTTGGTTCGCCCCTGGGCGTTGTTGGAGGCTTACTGGGTGGAGGTTAAATGTGTGCACGGGGACATTCACCGATATCCTGTGGTGTCACTGGTGTTGAAATTTAAGGGCAAAAAACATAGAGTGAAGGCAGTGGTTAGTCCGCGCCTGTCACATCCCCTGATTTTCTGCACAGATTGGCCGGGGTTCCATACTTTATTGGGGCAGTATGCAGGAATGCGATTGCGGCTGGTAGATGCGTGTAATGTCTGTAGTAATGCGGGGTCGCCCGACACTGACTCGGGGGGAGCCTCCGGTAATGTGCCCCACGGGAGATTTCCCACTCGAGCAGTCTCGGACTGACACCCTACGCTAAGCCTATGACCAAGTGATGGAAATTGATGGTCAATGGGTGCACCCTGTGGCCACGCGGACTTAACCGCACTTCCAATTGAAAAACAATAGGCTGTAGCGAGTGAGCCGCTACACTCGCACTAACGAAATTCGTACCGAGTTGCTGGTACCGCAAAGCCGCCGGGAAATGTTTGTCCACGGCCGGACACATGGGATGCGAAAACACTCTGGAGCAGATAATGGCCCGGTTCTATTGGCATCTGGGCTGCATGCGCCGCCGGTGCTCGTCGTGTCCGGAGTGTCAGCTAGTTAGCCCTCATGGAGGTCCTGTTTCACCGCATCGGTATGGACCTCATCGGGCCATTTCATCGGAGTGCACGCAGCTATCTCTTCGTATTAGTCCTGGTGGATTATGCGACAGGATACCCGGAAGCAGTGCCACTGGCGCACCATTTCCGCGAGAAGTCAGGCACTGTTTCAGGTTGTCTCCCGGGGAACTGTACGGGTTATTGGGCATTAAGGCTGTTCGGACCAGCGTCTACCACCCTCAAACCGACGGGTTGGTGGAGTGGCTGAATAAAACCCTAAAGTCCATTCATGAGGATGAACGCAAATGGGATCGCTGGTTAGACCCTCTGTTGTTCGCAGTGTGGGAGGTGCCCCAGGCCTCCACGGGATTTTCTCCCTTTGAACTGTTGTACAGCAGAAAGCTGTGGGGGGTGCTCAACCTGATTAAGGAAAACTGGGAGGAGGGTCCGAGCCCTGCGAAAAGTGAAGTTCAGTACGTGCTAGACCTGAGAGCAAAGCTGCACACACTGGGGAGACTCTCACGGGAGAATTTGCTCCAGGCCCAGCAGCGACAGCAACGCCTGTACAACAGAGGGGTGAAAACTCGGGCAATTTTCACCGCGAGATGAAGTGCTTGTGTTATTTCCTTCTTCCAGCTCTAAATTACTCGTGGTCATTGGACCTTTGTGGTCACACGGCAAGTGGGGGACGTTGATTATGAAGTAGTATAGTCGGACAGGGGCGGAGCCACGCAGATTTACCACCTCAACCTCCTCAAAGCCTGGAGGGAGGCGGAGACCACTTCTCTGGTGAGCCTGGTAAGGGAGAGAGACGAGTTGGGGCCGGAGGTGCCAAAATCTAACAGCCCTGACTCCCTCCATTGTAGTGACCATCTCACACAGGCCCAGAGGGCAGATATTGCTGCATTGCAACAGCTTTTTGCCGACGTGTTCTCCCCTCCTACCTGGCCTCATAGAGCACCATTTTGAAACGTAGCCTGGTGTGATGGAGCATTCATGACCCTACAGGCTGCCGGAAAATAAAAGACAAATTGTTCTCCGCGAATTGAAGGAAATGCTGAGGTTGGGCGTAATAGAAGAGTCACACAGTGCTTGGTGTAGCCCCATTGTTCTTGTGGTGAAGAAGGATGGGTCTATACGGTTCTGTGTCGATTATCGCAGAGTGAATGAGATGTCACGTTTTGATGCTTATCCCATGCCCTGGGTCGACGAGCTCCTGGTTGCCCGGTTGGGCACCGCTCGCTGGATTTAACCAAGGTCTACTGGCAGATTTCCTTGTCTGCAGAGTCCAAGGAAAAGACGGCCTTCTCCACTCCGTACGTTACGCTTCCGTTTGGCTTGTTCGGGGCTCCTGCCACCTTTCAGCGCCTCATGGACCGGGTGCTGTGGCCCCCACTGCCTATGCTGCCGCCTATCTGGATGATGTCATCATCTGCAGTGACACGTGGGCGGAGCATGTGCGACATGTGGCTGCGGTGCTGGAGTCTCTGAGGCAGGTGGGGCTCACGGCCAACCCGAAGAAGTGTACGGTTGGACGGAGGGAGGTACAGTATTTGGGGTACCACTTGGGGGGCGGGCAAGTGTGGCCTCAAGTGGAGAAGACCGCGGCGATTGCATCCGCCCCAAGACGAAAAAGGAGATGAGACAATTTCTGGGGCTGGCCGGCTACTACCGGCAGTTCGTACCAGGGTTCGCGGACCTGACCAGCCCTTTAACTGATCTCACTCGCAAGGGTGCCTGAATCTGGTCCAGTGGACAAAGAGGTGCCAGGCGGCGTTTGTGCAGGTGAAACGGGCTCTCTGTGGAGAGCCGCTGCTGTTCATGCCTAACTTCTCCCTCTCTTTTTGTATGCAGAGTGATCCCTCGAACAGGGGGCTGGGGGCCGTTTTGTCCCAACAGGTAGCGGGAGTTGACCAGCCGGAAGCTAACGGACCGCAAGTCACGGTACAGTACCGTGGAGAAGGAGTGCCTGGCGATCCGGTTGACTCCCTTCGCTACTACCTCCTGGGATGCCCATTCACCGTCTCCTCAGACCATGCCCCGCTGCAGTGGCTCCACCACATGAAGGATGCCAACGCCCAGATCACTCGGTGGTATCTGGCTCTGCAGCCCTTTAAGTTCAAGGTGATCCATAGGCCGGATGGGCCCCGACCTCAGTCGGGCGGTGGGGATGTGTGGCGTGGGTGTGGTCTCTGGTCAGCTGCAGAGGAGGGGTGACACAGTGAGCTCCCGGGGCGGCGCAGTGGGGGGGTGAACAGATGTGCTGGGATGTGAGTGTGATTATGTCTCTTTATATGTTCACAGTGACAGTCGGAGAGGGAGAGAGCGGACGTGACAGCAGAGGGGGAGTATCTGTGTCCCAGTGAAAACAAAAACCACAGTGAAATCACATTCAGAAATAAAGTAGTGCTGTCATTACATCCGTGTCCTGTCTATGTGTACCAGGTCCAACGTCATAGTAATCATGGCCATTGATCAGTGGTCATAACAAGTTGCATATTAATGAACATGAAACTGACCTTGTTAGTTAGTGGTGCTACTTTCGTTCTTTGCAAATATACTGTTTGTAAGGTTGGGGAAACCTGCAGCAGCTGAGACTGAAGAAGCCACTTGGATGAGTGATGAAACATTTCTCCCAATGAAAACAGAACGTCCAGATGAATGGAATCAACTTTCTGGGATTTCCTGACCTGGATGATTGAGCATGCATTGAGACATCAACATAATAAACACTTACTTTGTTTAAATGTGCCATATAAGTAAACTCATTTGACTTTTGTAGAGAATTAGCTTTCTTTCTTCTGTGCCTATATAATCCTTGACCCCTGCAGGTTGTAGAAGTGCAGGTATGCGGGATCCCCTTAATTGAGGCAGTGACCAGTTTCCTGCCTCTGGGCAGTTAAGTTTTTATTTAACCTACTGCATATATCCTGTTGAGTTGTGTTTGACCTGGGTAGGTTTGCTACCCAGCAACGGGGTAATAAAGCGGTGCCTATATAAGAAAGGCCTGGATCCTTTGTTTGGTGAATTCCTCAGGACAACACCATGAGTGACTTTTACTGACTGAATTCCTCCAACACTTTCCTCCCAAGATAGACAACTGAATGATTTTGAAACCACTGAGGAATCATAACAGTCTTTGGCTTAAGTCAAAGTCAAATTTAAGACAAAAATATACCTAATATATGATTGGTTTGATAAGTGGAAATTTAAAACTCTGAAGTTCATTGTGCATATTTATGGAAAGAACATATTGTTTCTGAGTCCACAGTGCCATTAGAATATAGCATCATTTCTTTTGAGCCATCAGGGACATGAGGGAATGCTACCTTAATGAAGACTGTGTGCTGTTTCTCAGTGTCTGCTATATTGTTTACAGACATACAATACTAAGGGCTCTAAAAAGTGGCCTCATGTATGCTTTCTAGCATGAAGGTTATTAGAATAGAATAAGGTCCAGAGAATTGTACTGCCTGGGCCACCAGGGAACTTGACAACAATTACACACTTCTGTTTACTCCACAAATTGGCCTCAGAGAGGGGCATGGGCATCTGTAGCGCCTAGTTAAAGTGATTGAGGTGACCCCAAACCATTGATTTTTTCCTTTGTCTTCAGCATCAAGCCTGGCCACCCTTGATCATGCGTCTGTACTCTGAGCAGGCTAGTTTAGCAGTCATTTCTTGCTTTTTAGATCACATTAAACTGTGGTTAAACTTCAGCTGCTTCAGAGACACAACAATTACTGATGATGTTATCAGACCTTAAAAAAATATTCTTGAGTAAAAGCCTCAAGTGTTATTAACTGCACTTCTGTAATAACATTAGAATTAAGCTTGAATACAGATAAGAAAACATGGAGAGCCACAAATTCAAATCACACTCAAAGACTGATCTTCATTTCATAAATGCATCAACGATAGTGATCACCTGAAAATTCTTTCAGAAAATAAAACATGGTAATTGTTAGATTTTTCCAGTAAGACACCCACTGAAAGAAGAACTGACGAAAAAACTCTTCCTAAAGCCTCTGTCTAAATACCAGACCAGCTGATGAGTAATGATGCCTATTTTTCTTTCAATTTACTTTATATAGTAAAATCACCAGAGTGTAACACTTCATTAAGTTAATTAGGGTAACTTAATTATAGTCTTTCATGGGTCAACCATGAAGCTTCTGATTGATGGCACAGCCTGTAAAGGTAATCTTCTTGTGAACTGAAAAAAAACTTTCATTAGCTGTAAGAAAAACGCATCAAAAAATTCTGAACGCTTAAGGCACACTAAGCATATAAACAGCCAGTAGTCCAAATCAGCAAACACTAGCATTAAATACCTAACTGCTATATTGCCATAAAGAGCTGGATACTCTTGAGGTCATAACAGAACTTCAAATACAAATTATTTACTAAGCAGTAGGAGGCCATTGGCTGTGGAGGAAGTGAAGAAAATGAAACTTTTAGGCTATAATTTCAGCAGTTGCAATCCTTTTGATGAAAACAAGACTAAGTGCAGCAAAAGGAGTGCATCCCACACAAGTTCACAGTTGAGTACTTTAAACACTGTCTGAAGAACTTTAAGAGCTTTTGGCAATTCAAACCTTTTATCCAAATCTTATGGTCTGATTCACCACATTACGGAGTATGCCAAGCAGTGCTGCAAGGGTGTAAATAAAGTCTTAAACAAGTGCCCCTTTGGCATGGTAACAGGGTTGAATTGAACACCATCCGTATATTATGAGTAGACTGTCCCTTTATTACTGAAATCAATTTTGTGAGCGCCTGGGGCATTAGCAGGACGGATGTAGGCTTGGTCAGAGTGAGGTTTATCTAAGCTAAGCAGGCTGAGAAAAACACAGCATCTATAATATCCTCAAGGCTATCCAACAAAGCCTTTTTCCCCCTGTTGCACAACAGAAACATGTGTGCAATGGCACCAGCAGTGTTCCAGTAACACTCTAAACCAGGAGCTGTAATTACTATAACTTTAAAATAATTTATCAACACCAAGCAAATCAAAGGGACATATCAACAAAAAAGATGTTGGTTACAAATCAGAATGAAACTTATTTTCTGTGACCTTGAGCAAGAAACAAAGCAAAACTCTTACAGTAACAAAACGACTAATCTCACAGTTTGTTTATGGAAGAAATGATAGCACCAATATTAACTTTGTTGTACAAGTGTAGACAAAGTCCTTTCTAACAAATAAAAACACATACAAGACAGATTTTTAGAAAGAAAGTTAGAAAGACAATTCTTTGTATGATAAAACTATCTTACCAGCAATGTACAGTAGTATGAAAAAGACTTTACCTCTTTCCTGATTTCCTATTTTGTATAGGTTTGTCACACATAAATATTTCAGTCAGAGTCAGAGAGACTTTATTCATCCCCAAAGGGCAATTAAGATAGATACCTTGCCAACCGTACATACAATACACAAACATCATATTGTGGAGACAGGTCAGGCTAGGCAGCACTGGCCGGTTGAGCTCACGAGCAGCGACCCGGAACCGAAACAATGGAAAATGCATGATAGATCATCGATATCTATTATGGGGGAAAAAAAATCCAAACCTACATGGTAGAGCAGGGTGATATGGCCAAAAATATTTATCACGATATATATTTGAAAATTGCGATAACGATATAACTGACAATATAATTGATGCAAGACAAAATACAAAATGCAACTCCACAACTTTAATGGCGCAAAAAACCCATCCATTTATTTTCACTTAAACAAGCAGCTGTTTTTTATGTGCATTAAAGCTATATAAAAATTTAACAGTGCAAATGCAAATTCCTTGCTGACAGTTTAACCAAAGGGCATTTCCAGTAGAAATGTGCTGACATATCCTGAGCATAACCATGTATAATATCCACTAAAGTTAAAAAGAGGTGCTCTGCAACATTAAACTGCTGTGTGCCAAATAAAAAAGTCTTTTTTTCGGACCATAAGGTGCACGGTATTATAAGGCACATTAAGCGAAACAAAGCAGTCAGATAGATCAAACTTTATTCAACTCATACTTCTTGCTTCCTCCACTTCTGTACCATTGATTCATTAATGCTGTATTCTATCAGAGCTGATCTATTCCCATGTTGTCGCAGTATTTTAATGACTAACTTCGTATTGTGGATGGATTATCTCAGTTGTTCTCCTGACTGAAGGTTGGTTCGTTTACAGCATCCTGCCTTGCAATTGCATTTGTCTCTAACCATCGGGAGCCCTCACGTTAACTTTTATTGAGTGGAAACGTGTTAGCGTTCATCCTGCAGCTTCAATGTTTATGTTATGCTAACATAGCTGTGTCGGTAGCGATCATGTAGCACATCATTATATACCAGCTAGCCCAACTTCAGTAACCCTACAAAACATCACTGCTGTTTAGTTTCCTGTCTTCATTTAAGTTGGAAGTGACAGCACAGCTGTACATTTGAATTTTTTTCAGAAATCTGTCTGTCAGAACATAGTATATCTGCTTAGGTAACTAGCGAAATTAGCGAGTTAACTTCCGCTAACTTCCTGCTAACTTCTAACTCCGTTAAATGTGATACATTCTGTTTTCATGGATGCCTGGATGTTAAACTTAATTATTACACCTGGTAAAGCTGCAATGCTGGTCATTTTATTAAAGATGAAAGGATTTAGACAGTTTTTAACTCTCTCAGTGTTTGTTTGACTTTGGGACTTTGGGATCTGAAGCGGATGGAGTTTTGGACCCAGATTACTCCCAGATTTACGAGCACCTTAGTCCGAAAAATACAGTAATAATGACGGCCCGCTTGCATGTTCTACAAAAAAATGTGCTTTAGTGGGTATCTGATGGACAAACACCAAACCAGTGCCACACCACTGAAGTTGCACCATTTTCACAAACCAATTCTGGTTCATCCGTTTCATTCAACAACCTGCTTTCCCCCTTCTCATTCTCCGTTGCCGCTTTTTCGGCCATGTGCGTATGAAAACAAATGCACTGCGCATGCGCATTTTACCCATATTCTAGCACGATATTTTATTTTCTTATCGTTGCCTAACATTATACCGGTATTACCGTGAACGGCATAATATGGCCCAGCCCTACTACATGGCCCTGTGCAGTTCCTCTAGCCACACCCAAGCCTGCTTACTGCCACACCTGTTCTCAATCAAGAAATCACTTAAATAGGACCTGCCTGACAAAGTTGCGTAGACTAAAAGATTCTCAAAAGCCAGACATCATGTCACAATCCAAGAAAATTCAGGAATAAATGAGAAACAAAGTAAATAAGATTTCACAGTATGGAAAAGGTTATAAAGCCATTTCTAAAGCTGTGTGACTCCAGTGAACCACAGTGAGAGCCATTATCCACAAATGGCAAAAACATAGAACAATGGTGAACCTTCCCAGGTGTGGCCAGCTGAACAAAATTACCCCAAGAGCGCAGCGACGACTCATCCAAGAGTTCACAAAAGGCCTCAGAACACCATCCAACGAACTGCAGGCCTCTGTCGCCTCAGTCAGTGTTCATGACTCCACCATAAGAAAGAGATTGGGCAAAAATGGCCTGCATAGCAGAGTCTCAAGATGAAAACCATTCCAGCCGGACTTTATTCAGACGACGCACTCAATGACTATAACGGATGGACCATGGTGGGGTATTCCAACCCATTTATTCACAAGTTACCACAGACATATCGTAAGAGCTGTTCGCCTTCCAGCTAGATGCTAATTTAAAGATGGATGGAAAACAATAACTTTCTCATTAACTTTTTCTTGTGAGCAAACTGTAGCAGCTCGATCTTCCTTCCCGGATGTTGCCCGTTCCGAATTTCAAAATAAGAGTCTAATGAACATTATAAGGTATAATTCGTTCAGGGATGTAAGAAAGGAATAATTGGAATAATATCAAATAGAACAAGTAATCTGGGTCATTTACACTTCCACCAAATCATTAGTATCCCAAATATCATAACTTCATAAACATAGGAAGAGAGAACACAAATGATTTCCTAATACAAAGAATGACCAACCAACAGAAGCTTAAGTATGCAAGGAATGAACTAGTCATTTTCCAACAATAAGACTAGTTTTTGAACTGGCCGTTCAAGCACTGACCGCTTGGTGAGACGTTCACCATTTTTGCTAGGTTTCCTGTCCCCTAGACACTAGACATAGCTTTACTCTCCTAACCAGTCCATCTCTGTCCATTGTAGTTTCTACGACTCTGCTCAACCTCCATTCATTTCTGGGCAAGTCTTCATCCTTCATTATGACTATATCCCCGAGCTGCAGGTTTCTCTTTGGGGTTTGCCAGCGTTGTCTGAAGGCAATGTTGGCCAAATACTCTTTCTGCCAACGGCTCCAGAACTGCTCGGCCAAATATTGTAAGTGGCACCATGTCTTTCTCACGTACATATCTTCCCTTATGAACTTGCTGGGGGGAGAAAGGGCAATGGTAGGCTTCAGGGTAAGTAAGTGGTTTGGTGTCAGTGGCTCACGACTGTTGGGATCGTGTAGGTTTTCGACAGTGAGAGGACGACTGTTAACTATCGTCATTGCTTCATAGAAGAATGCTTGGAGGGAAGCATCAGGTAGGTTTTTAGGTGAGAGTGCAAGGGTCGCGTTGAGAACACTCCTGACTGTTCTAATTTGACGCTCCCACACTCCACCAACATGACTTGAACCAGCAGCATTTAGGATGAAGTCACACTGCTTCTTAGAAAGGAAGTTAGTCAGTTTATCACCATCTAGTTCCATGAGGGCTTCCTGCAGTTCATTCTTGGCTCCTAAGAAATTACTGCCTTGGTCAGATTTGATCTGGCGCACGGCTCCAGTTATAGCAATGAAGCAGCGCAGTCCAATTATGAATGTGTCTGTAGACAGTGTTGGGGAGTAACGGAATACATGTACCGCCGTTACGTATTTAAAATACAAAATATGAGTAACTGTATTCCGTTACAGTTACAGTTTAAAAAGGTGGTATTCAGAATACAGTTACTTTGTTGAAATAAATGGATTACACTGCGGTACTTTCCTGTTTCATATTGTCGCGGGTCAGGACTGTTTGGGTTTTGTTTGACAGCTATGTTCTGTTGTTCCGGGTGGCAGCGTTGCGGTTGCCATGGTTACAGGGCGACGCTCTCTCTCTTTCTCTGCAACTGTGTGTTTCCTGGGTGAGAGAGCGCCTTTTCGTTGTTGTTGTTGTTGTTGTGCTAAGCTAACAGGCAGAATGCTACAAGCATAGCTCTAAAGAATGTAGCATCATGGGCAGTGCAGTCCGTGTTGCAGGGAGAATGGACTGCCATACACGTTATGGGTCTGTGAGCGCGAGGAGAGAGAAAAAGGTGAGTGGAAAGGTACGAGTTGTCATCGAGCAAAAACGGGAGCTGGAAGCATGTAAATATAATAATAACCACTTCAGCCAAGAAGAGTGCCTGACGAGCCCAGTTGTAAGTAAGCTATTAAGACTCGACTGTACACCGTGTTCGTGTTTTCCTCCGAAAACAATAAGTTCCGTTGGAGCAGTCTTTCAACGCCTCGCTCTGTCTCTCGCAAGAAAAGTTGACCCACACAACAAAGTAAAGCTATTTTTCGGCTACGAGCCGACAGGGACCCAGTATTAGTCAGAGGTCCCTTTACTACAGTTCGGAGTCGCGGACCTTCAGTAATAGTAATAAATCACACAGCAATAGTACATTCACGTTGTTGTAAAAAGCATGATAATATATTAAGTAATCCAAAGTATTCAGAATACGTTACTGTCATTGAGTAACGTAACGGAATACGTTACAGAATACATTTTGGGGCATGTATTCTGTATTCTGTAATGGAATACATTTTAAAAGTAACCTTCCCAACACTGTCTGTAGATAGGTCCTCCAGCATTTCAATAATAGGAGAAGCAGCTGAAAAGGAGACTGTATCGTTTTCGCACACTACGTCCTTGCTTGCTATAGAAGGGTCCAAAGCAATCCATTCCACAGTAGGTAAAGGGTGGAGATGAATTTACTCGCTCTGGAGGGAAATTGGCCATTTTCTGTTCTTCTGTCCGTCTCTGAAGCTTTCGACAAACTACACATTGGCGAAGATAAGATGCAACCGTCCTACCAATTCCTGTTATCCAGTAACCCCTTGTCCTGATCATACTGAGAGTCATCCCCTTGCCTTGATGCTTGACTTCTTCATGACAGTACGCTATGATCATCCTTGTAACATGATGTTTCTTTGGAATGATGGTAGGGTGTTTGACTGAGAGAGGAAGACTTGAATCACAGAGTCTACCTCCAACCTTAATCACACCATCGCTGTCCAAGAAGGGGTTGAGGTGATGTAGCTTGTTATGAGGTGGCAGCTGACAACCTTTCTTCAAAAGCTGCACTTTCTCCGAGTATGTTTGTCTCTGCAGATTTTGATAATGAGGCACTCTGCTTCTTCTCTTTCCTGCACTGCAGAGAGACCATTTGACTTATCCTTGTTGATCCTCGAAGAATGCCAGCCACTGCACAAATGGCACAAGTCCAGGACGAGAACTTTGTCAGCCAATAGGTAAGAAAATCTTGTTCTACGGTTTCCGTGTTTAGAGTCCGTGTTTCCTAAACTTCTGGATCTCCGACTGACAGTTCCCAGAGCCACCTCTTCCGAGAGGTCAATTCCCCTTTACCATAGAAATGCAGGGCCGGTAAAACAGTTCGATGATATGAGCTCATTGACAAAACAACCTCTAGAAGCACGATCCACAGGATTATGGTCGGTAGGGACGCATCTCCATTGCCTTTGATGCGTGTAGAGATCTATCTTCTGGATACGAATGGCTACAAACGTGTGAAAACGTCGAGCCTCGTTATTGATGTGCCCTAGTACAACCTTTGAATCAGTCCAAAAATGCTCTTCAATGTCCGCATATCCAAATTCTTCCTTCAAAACATTGCTGGTTTTCATAGAGATGACTGCAGCCCTCAACTCTTATCTTGGGATTGTGGTGACCTTTGTTGGGCCACACAAGATTTGGCCATGACTAGTGCACAGAGAATGTCTCCTTCATTGCTAAGCCTCAGATATGAACACTGTCCATAACCGGTTGGACGGTGATGTAACTCATGTTTGATAACCTTTTCGAAGTCTGCTGGTGCGGAACTTCGGGGTATATTTATTTCTCCAAGTTGTTGAGGTCATTTTTCCATTTCTCCCACCATGGGCGAAGTTCATTGGTTAGAGGGTCATCCCAACCTGTTCCATGACAGCACATCTGCTGCAGCACTTCCTTTCCAATGAACAAAAAGGGGGCTACGAGACCCAAGGGATCGTACAGGAATGCAACAATGGACAATATGCCTCGACGCGTTGCGGGCTGTTCCTTAAGATTGGTGCTGATCTTCAGGCAGTCTGATTCAACCACCCAGGGCACAAAGTCTTCTGGCTTCTTCTGCCAACTTAATAGTCTTCTCTGAGCTGTCTGTACTTATGACTCCATCGTCAACATAGAAATTTCTCAGAATGAACTGAGAGCTTAATGGGTATCGGTCTTTATTTTCTGTTGCCAAATGCTTCAATCCGTAGTTCGCACAACCAAGCGATGAGGCTGCGCCAAAGATATGCACCCTCATCTTGGGGCTGTGCACTGAGATCTCCTTTCTTCCACCAAAGAAGCGCAGGTAATACTGGTCTGACGTCCTCACATGAAATTGGTGAAACATTTTCTCTATGTTGCACATCAATGCAGTGGAGTGCAACCGGAAGCGAAAGAGTACGACGTTGAGATTGTTCATCAGGTCAGGATCAGTGAGCAGAAGATCATCCAGACTGGTTCCCTGGTACTTGGCAGAGCAGTCGAACACCACACACAGTTTGCCTGGCTTCTTGTCATGGAATACACCGTGATGAGGTATGTACCATTTTTCGCCCTCCTTCCCATCATCGTGGACTTCCTCTGCATCACCCTTTTTTATGACCTCCTCCATGAACTTGACATACTGTTATGTTGCTTTTGCTTAGCAACATAAAGGTCTTGATGATTCCCAAGACTTCTGGGAAAATACTACGTGGACTGACAAGGCACAAGTTAGACTTTTGGCATTAAAGTAACACAGCATTTCAGAAAAGGAACATCATGCCAACAGTAAAATATGGTGACGGTAGTGTGATGGTGTGGGGCTGTTTTGCTGCCAAAGACCTAAAAGAATTTCTGTAGTAAATGGAACCACAAATTCTGGCGTCTCCCAAAATGTCCTGAAGAGAACATAGGCCATCTGTTTGTGACCTCAAGCTGAAGTGCACTTGGGTTTTGCAGCAGGAAAATGACCTAAAATACACCAGCAAGTCCACCTCTGAATGGCTTAAGAAAAACAAAATAAAGACTTTGGAGTGGCCTAGTCAAAGGAGATCTGCAAATTGTTAATAGTTTGTTTTAACCCCCTAAGAAAACTCTAATATTTTTAACACTGAGGCAAGGACAGTAAACAATGGCAATGGCCCAGTCAAAGTCTAGACCTCAACTTGATTAAAATGCTGTGGATGGAAATTATCACAGCTGCGAATGCCCTCAAACATCAATGTTGTAAAGAACAGTATAGCAAAATTTCTCTACAACAATGTAAGACGCTGATAAAGCCATACAGAAAATACTTATTGCTAGTAAAGGTGGTTCCACATACTATTGCATCATAAGGTGTACCTAGTTTTTTTTTTTTTTTTTTTTACAGACGCTGCTTCTCCCATCCACTCACAAATTGCTGCTCATATTGAAAGCGGGATGGAGGGTGGGTGAATAACTTTTTACACCGGTTTTTGTACCAGACTGTCAAGCAGAGGGGTTGCCTAACCCCCTATATCTTGCTCATCTAGCTGAATCTCGACTGCACTGATCAGGTAATATTCTGCACTTAATGCTGGCATTTAAGAATCATTTTCCCCCCACAGGCAAAAATAGTGCATGACTTGGCATTTTAAAGCAGATAATAAAACTTTCCTTAAATACAGCTCTCATCTCAGAGTGCTTTTTAGCTGCCCTTAGTGGAGTCAATTATCTCCCCACACTTGCTATTACTGAGACACTCTGAGCACCTTGCGCCTGAAAAGGTCTGTACACCATACTTTCGCAAAAATGTCACATTCTTAAATGCCTCTCAAATGTAGACCCTGCAATATCAGAAATGGCACACACGTGGTTTCTTTCATCCATTTGTTGCTTAACCAAGCCTCTTCACCGGGCCCGATGAATTCAAAGTGAATAGTAAAAATCCTTCAAAATCAGAAACCACGTAGCCTGTTGTATACTGATGAGTTACTTTCCAAAGCAGAAATGAACAGATTGTTATGAACAATGCTTTGAACAGACGCTAAATACAAGTGTTCTTTCCATGCTAACATAATAGAGGAAAGAATGCTTGTATTACTTTTTCATATCAGTACTTTTGTTACCATGAAATGCAGCCCTGCTATTAGCCTAGAGGTTCTCCTATTTGATTGTTCTAAACTAACCGTTAGTTAGTTTATGTCTTCTTTATAATCAGCATGTTGTGGTTGGGGATAGCATTGAAAAATGTTAAAACAACAGAGATACATTAGCTTCTGAAAAATGACTAATCTAGGCAAAAAAAGGTAACTGAAGAAAAGAAAACTTTCATTTCATATACACTGAGTCTTTTGACAATCAATTTAGCTTTGCTCATACAATATGAAACTCTCTGAAATTCTGCTTTTGATTATTTTGACTTACTGTCTAAATAATTAGGATGAAATGATTCAACCTCTCACTGATCATTCAAATCTAACCCTAACCCCACACAGAAGTTTGGCTCTCAACTGTCATTTCTGTCTAAAGAAATCATCTGCAGTTAAGAATAGAATTATGTCTTAATTCACAAGGCTGATCATCAAATCAGCTTGGTATTTTATTTCACTTAATCACTCTAATTTAGCTCTTCTTAATGCTAGACAGTCTATTTCAGTAAATTTATTTTGTATACGAGTGTTTTTTAGACCGTAGTAACTGCAGTGGCTTTTAAAGTAAAGGTAATTAAGAGGCAAGAATTGTATCACTTTTTTTCCCCAAGTAGAAGTACTTCAGGTGTTGGAAACAGGACTGGTTGTTGTAAAGAATTCTTTTGGATGGAACCAGAATCATGTTAGTATCACTGATATTATCGGTAATTAAAAAGTGCTTTCTATTCTTGCTGATCACGCCTACTGCTTTTGCACAATTCATCCATACACAAACACTCAACAAAACCTTTTTCTATGGAGTGTAGTAGGAGTAAGTTGATGGATTAATTGTGTGTCTTGTGTGTGAGATTCAGTGTTTCCACTATGGCCTTTATAATTCCCTACCTCTGCAACAGAAGGAAGTATTTGCTCCATAGAAAAGTTTAGTAGAAATCCATGGTAGATTTGAAAGATATGAAAATTCAGATGTAGTTATTAATTAGTTCGAGAGGCTGTCAAACATATGCAATGCAATATTATTCCGTACAAACAAACAACTAGACAAAATCTAAACCAAAATATGTGGGATAATCTCATTGTGATAATTCATAAATGTATATTAAACATATACAAACTTAGTATAGAAAATAAGGAAATTTGTGTTTGGTTGATGTTTGTTCTAACAATTCTTCTTGGTAATGCATTTTATATTTCGTTAGTTGTTTCCCATGAAATGGTGCCACATTTTTCAGGAAAATGCATTTGTGGGTTGAAGAGCAGGGTTGATCATGTGAGTTGCACCCATTAAACGCCATGCCATGCTTGGAAAAAATTCTCTTGAGTTTCTCTGATAAACTGCTACATAAGGAATGACAGTGTTCTTCCGTTTGTCATTCTGTTTCTCCCTACTTGGTGTGACCCTCTTTCCTGTGCATCTTTTCCAAATTGATAATGGCCCAGTTGGAATAACAACACGTTTTGAGATCTTTCTTTAAAAGGGTGTGCTCCTTTTCAAATTCAAATTCAAATTCAAATTTTATTTGTCACGTACACAGTCATACACAGTACGATATGTAGTGAAATGCTTGGACAACTGCTCGTG
>NW_005187685.1:11843-42021 GCF_000239375.1 Pundamilia nyererei | reverse complement strand
GATGTAATCCAGTCTGCAGTCAGAGATCTTATTCTGAGTATTCACAGCAGCCGTAGCCTTTCCAAGATCTTATCCGTGCTGCACTCAATGAGCCCATTTTGAGAAACTCACGCCTCTTCCCATCATTTCAATCCCAGCGGGCAGCCTTGTGGGGGTTTGAACAGCCAGTTCTGCTTTCTTAATTCTTCGATAAGTCAGGGCCAAGCCAGCTCCGATCAGCCAGAACCCTGTTACCATGGTTCCGAATAAGTAGATATCTTCAGCACTCAGGCTCACCCGAGCCCAAACTTCTCGTTGAGAAAGGGGTGTCAATTGCATTTAGGGACCAGTTGATCAAATCCATAATTCCTCTTTTAGGTTTTAGAGAACAGACTGTGAGAGAATGTTCCAGGGAAAAGTAATACAAAAAACACAAGACTAGACAAGGACATAAGAAGCTAAGCAGGGAAGCTAAGGGAGAGGAGGAGGAGGAGAGGAGAAAAGTGTGACCGCCTTCGTCAAGAGCAACAGCAGAATTAATATAATAACAATATTTAATAATGTTACTACAAAAAGCATCAACAACAGCACGGATTCAAACTATATTCACTGCTTTCTATATCCATTTAATTGCAACCTGTCAGCATTTTTAATCATAACACTTCAGCAAATTTCTTTGCCATCCTACTCATTCAGGAAAAATCTGGATTTCGGTGGGTACTGTGACTTTGGACAACCCACTTCACCACCTAGGTTGATTGCCCTGCTAAATAATAACGATAAATGGACTGGTTCTTATATAGCACTTTTCTATTCTGAGCATTCAAAGTGCTTTACACAACTTGCCTCATTCACCAATTCACACGAGCACTTATTTCTGTGAATGTGTGTATATATACACACATTCATACTCTGATGGATGCATCGGAGAGCAACAATTTCTTGCCCCAGGAAATTTGGCATGCAGACTGGATCATACGGTGAACAAAAACCAAACCTTCCGATTAGCAGGTGAGCTGCTTTACCGCCTGAGCTACAGCCATAACACCCTGCTACACTGGCTGAATGTGCTAGAATATGAAATGTGAATCATTGAGTAATTTATGTATTGGTTCTTAAAAACATAAACAGAAAGTCTAAACAACAATTTAAAAATAACATTGATAAACTAGTATTCACCAGCTTACAAACACTTTTACTTTGTATTTAAAATGTCAAAGTAAAAGCACATTTTGGGTTTTGTTTTTTGGAATTATTTAGTTTGATGTGAATTTTTTAACTGGGGCAGTGATTTAAAGGAAATCATTTAAGAATATTATAATGGAAGTCACACGTTAGTGGAAGAACTGCCACTTACTTGTAGATAAATGTTTTATTTTATGAGTTTTTATGTTACAGTCAAAAAGAAGTAGTAGTTAAAATGAAGTTATAGTACCTCTGAACTGTAACTAACAACAGTCCTCAAGTTTCTTTCTGAGTTATACACATAGACTGTATGCACACTCACTTTAGATGAGGATGTGTCACACTCCTGGCAGATCCAGCCATATCCTGTCTGCTTGGGTGATTTCTTCAGTGGAGGGTCCAGACACCCAAAGTGATAGCAGAGTCGACACTCATCACACCTGAGATGCAGACAAAGGGGGGGCACACGTTATGTCCCAGACACTTAAAGCCTGAGTAGTCCTTTAATGATGAGGCCAGTTCAACAGTGATGGATGATGACAAGGCAGGTGTCAGTGAGTGAACTTTGTTAATGTATTCCAAATATCCTCTAATCACTCCATTCCCTTGACCTTACACAATCATTGTCTGCCCAGTGGTTCATATCAGTGTTCAGATAAATACAGGCCTTGGTAGTGCCAGTAGTGCCTATAAAATCCTAAGGAGCTGGAATATAAGCCCTCTGGTGAAGCAAAAGGGGTCAAATAACTTTTAGAGTATGTTTCACAGAGAAGACATATATTCAATTGCAGCTTTTCAAACCAAAACTGAAATAAACAATCAAATTAATAGTTGATTTATGAACATATTTTTTTCTTTTTTAGAAAATTAAATGTTCACATGCATAGAAATCTTGGGTTAGAATCACAGTGAAATTAATTTAGCATACAGATTGTAAAGTGGTAACATGGTTCTGTTCAAATTATAGAGATACAGCAACTTAAACTACAAAACCTCATTAATTAATTTAGTTTCCTTAACCAGTAGTTAACTGGGCAGCACAACGGTACAATGGTTACCACTGTTGCCTCATAGCAAGGGGGTTATGCACTCACATCTGGTGGCCATCTTGGACCTTTCTGTGTAGAATTTGTGTGTTCTGCCTGTGCTTACGCGAGTTCTCTCCTGTATCCTAGCTTCTTCCTACAGTTCAGAGACAATGAATGTAAACTTGAAAGATTGTAACAGGGCTAACACAGACAGACTGGCAACCTGTCCAGGATGAAACCCATCCCTTTGCCCTTTGACAGCTTGGATAGGCTACAGCTGGGGAGCGGAGGGGCTGGGCAATGCTGTGTAGACTCTTTCCTCACATAGCTAATCACCATTAAGTCACCATTATTGGTAGCTTACTAGCTAAACCCTGTAGATGTTTGAGACAGAGGTGTGGTCTCTGGCTCCACTGCAGGGGAGGGGTGATGCAGCGGGCTCGAGGGGCAATGCTGTGCAGGCTGGCAGGGCAGCTGTGTACAATGTGGTAATCAACTAGGTTTGGGCGGTATAAACAGTATACAGTAGAAACGATATGAATCTGGCCAAAGATAGAGATTTTGACTATACCGCTCTACCGCAATAGTGCATGTTTATGAGGTCATCAAGCTGTGCCTGTTTTGGTCGAAAGCATCGCAGCGGCTGCAAGCTAGCATGGAGCTTACAGGTGGGGAGGAGGAGGGAGTGCTCATAAAGAAGACCAGTGCGACGTCGGTGATATGGACCTGGTTTGGGTTTAAGCTGTCAGAAGTTGAGCAGAAAAATATCATCAGCAAATTATGCCAGGTGACAGTAATAGCGAAGAGAGGGAATACAAGTAATTGGTTTTATAACCTCAAAATGAAACACGTTTTGGAATATGAGGAAAACCAAAAACTGCGCCTTCCACAAATGCCCAGTCATTCAAGTGGAAAGAAAAAAGGTGGCCCTACACACCAGCAAACTGATTTTTTTCCAAGCCTTTTCTAAAGGCACATTTTACACTTTATTTTTTACAGTTTAGAATTTTGTGTTTTACCGATATTTTTTTATTCAAAAATCTTTGTGCATTTATCTTCATTTTTATTTGTTATTTAAGAGTTTTGTGTTACATTGTTTGGAAAAAGATCTGTTACATCTTAAAAAATATTTGATAAGTTTTGTAATTTTTAATATGTAAAAGATTAAGATTAAAAAATTTTTAAAAAAGGTTTTGCACAATAAGTGTTCTTAAAATGGCATGCTATACTGTTCAGTCATTTGGACATATGTATACAGAAGAAAAGAATATATCGCGATATATGTCATTACTGCACATGCTTCAAATTATACCGCAGTATGGATTTTAGGCCATATCGCCCTACAGCCCTACAATCAAGACACCCATCATGATGAAGTGCTTCTAGAGGCACATTTAGACCCTGCTGCCACCCACACTGGACCCACTCCAGTTCACCAATCAACAGATGATACCATTGCCACCACCCTACATCTGGGCTCTCATCCACCGGGACAATAAAGCCTGGAGAATAACCTTCTCTTAAACATCAGCAAATCCAAGGAGCACAAAGCAGGCGAGAAATTACGAGGCACTATATGTGGTGTGCCAGTGGAGAGAGCAGACAATTTCAGATACCTGGGTGTTTACATCACACGGGACCTTTCGTGATCCTGTCACATTAACACTCTGGTGAAGAAAGCCCGGCAGCATCTCTTCTTCCTCAGATGACTCAGAGACTTCCACCTACCTCTGAAGGTGCTCAAGAACTCTACTCATGCACCATTCAGAGCATCCTGACGGGAAATATCTGCACCTGGTATGGGAACAGCACCAAGCAAGATAGATGATCTCTCCAAGGATTGGTGCACTCTGCCGAATGCATCATTCGCTCAGTGCTTCCTGACCTGCAGTCTATTTACACCAAGTGGTGCATGAAAGACTTCTCCCATAACAACAAGGTAGTATTCGCACTGTTGAGGTCAGGGAAGCACTTCCACTCACTTAAGGGCAACACACAGAGAATGAAGAGGAGCTTCTTCCTCCAGGCTATATTGGCCCTGAACCAGGTGTAGGACTGGACTCTAAATATGTCTATACACCATCGCAAAATAATGTACGCCTGATCTGGTTTCTCTTATATCACATCACTGTACATGCACTTAATAAAACAATTTACTTCAATAATATACTCAATAACTATTTTTGACTATTCACTGTCAATCTGCACACTGCTGATTTGCATACCTTTTTAATTTTTGATTTTTAACTTTAATGTTATACTTGATTTTTAATTTCAGTTTATTCTTGTATCTGGTTGGGAATTGCACAACAATAAGCATTTCACTGCATGTCGGACTGTGTATAAAATTTCATCAGATCATAGATTTCAGTTCAGCATTCAACACAATCATCCCTCAGCACCTCTTCCCCCATTCAGTTTTCCTCTGCAACTGGATCCTGGACTCACGACTGTGCAGAAATGCACAGTTTGAACCACATTATCAAGTTTGCCGATGAAACGACCGTGCTTGTCTCATCAGCAAGAGCTGAGGACTGTGGTGATGAGTCAGCATACAGAGAGGAGTTGCAACAGCTAACAGACTGGTGTAGAGTCAACAACCTGTCTCTGAACGTGGACAAAACAAAAGACATGATTGTCGACTTCAGGAGAGCACGGAGAGATCACTGTCCACTGAACATCAATGGATCCTCTGTGGAAGTTGTCAAGACCACGAAATTCCTTGGTGTCCACCTTGCAGAGAACCTCTCCTGGTCCCTCAACAACAGCTCCATAACTTGTTGGTTCATGTCTTAAGCTGTCATGTTTCATATCTGCGTTGTTCAGGTTTGTCAAGCTCGTGCCATGTAGGCATCCTGTCATGTTTCCGGTTTATTTTGAAGGGTTTTGTTTCATGTTCTGTGCTTAGTGTACACTTCCCCCGTCGCGTCATTATGTGCATTTGTTTCAGCTGTTTCCACTTTCCATGATCATCCCTTGTGTATTTTTTCTGTGTTTCCACTTGTTCGCTGTCGCGTTGTCTGTGTTACCACCCCCCATGTGTTCATAGCCATAGCTGTCACAGTCTTAGTCTTTGTATTTATAGTCTTAGTTTTCTTCGGCATAGTCTTCTGAGTTTTCATAGTTGTATTTCAGTATTAGTTTCCCAGTTTAGTTCTAGTTCTGTTTCGCCACTGTGTTTTGTGCCTTGTTTGGACTCAATGACATCAGCCATAATAAAGGTTCATTATTCGTTTAAACTCAGTTTTATCTCCTCACTCACTCACACACGGTCTGTCCCCGCAAGCCGTGACATCTAGCAGTATCTAACAAAATAGTATCTAGCAGGACACGCACAGTGATGAGTCCACTGTCACAGGCTATACAAAGGTCATTAGTAACTTTCACTAACACCGTTTCTGTACAGAGATGAGTTCTGAAACCTGACTGAAACTCTTATTATTCATCACCTTACAAATCAAAAGATGCCAATTATCTGCGACAATTAAATTTCTGCTGTGGTTTTAGTAAAACCAAAGTGCCTAATGTTTAAATACCTTTTTTTATATATGGTTGTTGGGGGTGTTGGTGCCTGGGATGTTGGTGAGGACCACACTCGTGTCCACAAGGGGGGGGGGGGGGGGAAGGTTAATGACTTATTAGAGAAATACAAGATGATAGATATCTCAGCCTGTTGCTGGTGGTGGAGCTGACATTTCATTTTGCTACCTGATTTACCTACAGGGCTGGGACACCTGTCAATATTTTCGAAATTCAGACAAAACTGAGATTATTCTACTCGATCCTAAAAATCTTAGGAAAATGTTGACAGTTTTAGGTGCAACCCTAGAGCAATCAGATTTACTAAACGATAATGTCTTAGAGATCAGTTTTTTCCACAACTGTGCAGGCTCTTTCAGGTTTTCTGGCAAAATCGAATCTAGATTTCCTGTTTTTGAGTGTAACCAGTGGTATGCACCTTGTAAACCCTCTGTATTTACATTAATAGGCATCTCTTATAGACTTTGACAATGATATGCCTACCTCATAGAGAGTTCTGGTGTTACTGTGTACTAGTACCAAGTTTGACATGTAAGAGGCATCAGAAGGAGTCTTGGGTTTTGGACGATATTCATCTGCACGTAGCGTTTTCAGTGGGACATTGAAAACTCTACCCCCAGATGAACAGAATCAACCTTTTGGCCTTTCCCTTCCTGGATGATTGAGTTGTAATAGCATCTGTGTTGGATTACGGAGAGACTTACCAAACTTTAATAAGCATTTAAATTTATGGAATGTCGCCCTCTTGCACAAGACTAGAAAACCCACGAAACAGGTGCAATACACACTGTGGTATTTAAACATTAACCCATTTAGATTGACTAAAACCATAGCAGAAATTTCATTGTCACAGATAATTGGAATCTTTTGATTTGTAGAGACATAAGATAACAACTGCTGCACATTAGCACAAATATGCCAAAGCAGGTGGATCTCTCTGTCTCTCACAGTCTCACACAGTCTCACACAAACAGACACACACACACACACACACACACACACACACACACACACACACACACACACACACACACACACACACACACACAGTCTGTGCGATGAGCTGAGCTGGCCTATCTGCTAGGGAAACAATGAGAATTTAAAGTACCCTCCAGCCCCCTAGTGAACAGAAGACAAATGACCAAAGTGTGTGGGCTCCACTAATGAGCACATTCCTATTGTTGCACACAAACTGCCAATTGATTTCACATGAATCTCCAACTAAGGGAAAAAAGGAACGGGAAAATTCTTCCGTTTCGCTGCTGGAGACCCTTGAAGGCCTTTCAAATTCACAGGAGGGCTCTTTAGCAAGCCTGCAACGACTGCACAGATGCTTCGCTAATTACTCTACTTGAGTGCACTTTTTGTAATATTTGTTGTGCATTATGTGGAAGATCTCTGAATTAAAGCACCGCTTACTGATATACTTTTTTCCCCCCTTTCTGTATGTGTGACAGTGCAGCAGTTTTTAATTTCCATTTCTCTATGGATAGCAAAATAAGCTTCATTACACTTTTCAGCAAAAGAAAGCTCTATATTCGGGTAATTTCAGAAGTTTACACTAAACGTTGAGCAACACAAGCACAGTCTACATCTCTAAGAGCACAACATTGGGACCGACATTAATTATTTCAATATGAGGAATCCTATGCAGAGGAAGCACATCCAAATGACACTTTTCATGTAGTGTAATGTAATTAACTATAAAAATGTCAGTTTAACACAAACTAACAGATCTAACAGTCAAAAACATAGGAACCTACAGCAGTAGCTGCAGCTATCGAGCAGATAGTGTCTCAGCACATCAGAGACTGTCTACCCCCCCTCCCACGACCTCCAACAGTTTGCTTACAGAGCAAATTGGTCTGCGGAGGATGCCGTCACCCTTCATAGAGCACTGAGACACCTGGAGAACAAGAAGAGCTATGTGAGGATGTTTTTTGTGGACTGCAGCTCAGCATTCAGCACCATAAACCCAGACATTCTCAACGCCAAACTGGACCATATTCATATTCCCCTTGCCACCTGCTCCTGGATCAAAGATTTCCTCACCAACCGGCCTCAATTCGTCCAAGTTGGCTGCCTCCACTGTCACTTCGCACCGGATCCCAGCAGTACTGCATTCTCAGCCCCCTACTGTATGTTCTGTAAACCTATGACTGCACACCAACCCAGCCAGCGTGATTGTCAATCAGAATCAGAATACTTTATTAATCCCGAAGGAAATTAGGGTTACAGCAGGCAGCACGCTAATGGCGCATGCGCACTTACAAAGGAACCTTCTGACCAGACTTACACGAACAACACATTGGGAAGACATGTCAGAGAGGTAGGCTGATAGGAAAAAAACAACGAAAATACATAACATGAGGTGAGAAGAGGAGAAAAAAACTCCACTCAGACTGAGCTCCTACTGGGAGAACAGTTTGATAACAGAAAAAACACCTCAGCACAAAAAGCACATGACTATCAATACACCATTGAAACACAAGACAGGCAACAGGGGCGGCTAAAGGGTAAGAGAGAGCCGGTGTAGACAGCGCATCCAGTCCTGCAGCATGTCTGCGCTGGTCCAGTCGACCGCCATCTTCCCCAGGGGGGGACAAGCATCGAAGGCGTTTGGAAAGGGAGGGGGGATGAGTGTGTATGTGTGTGTCCAGAGTTCAGCTTAGACAGTGTCCTTCGCCCTGCTAGGCTAAGTAAACAGTCTTCTGTATGCGGTGGTATGCTGATGATACCACCGTAGTTGGGCTCATCTCTAATGGAGGTGAGACAGTGTACAGGACGGAGGTAGAGAACTTGTCCCACTGGTGCTCAGAAAATAACGTGCACTTCCTGCATGTCCTGAGAAAGATTAACCAGGACCAGAAGCTCCTGCTGCTGTCCTTCAGCTCCTCAGTGCTGTGCAGAGGGTAACTAGCACTGCCCACAACATCATTACCTGCCCTCTGCCACCACTGCAGGCCATCACCAGATCCTCAGCAAAGCCAGAGCCATCACAGGTGACCCCCATGCACCCTGCTCACCACCCATTTGACCTGCTGCTTTCTGGTCAGCGCCTCAATCAGGTCTCACACCTCCAGACTCACAAACTGCTTCTTCCCCTTGGCCATTTGGAATTTCAATAAACAACCAAGAGCACAGAAAAAGGCAGCCTTATGGAGTTCAAACAGATGCCAGTGATCAAAGGAGAAGGGCTAGATTGCAGTGAGCTGATAGGAAGGCAACAATAACACAAGGATTTACAGGAATAGTAGATTTGCATCATGGCTTTGTCACTGATAAATCTGCAGTAATTTTTTGATGCTATCATGTCAGTATAGACCAAAATCACTTTCTATTCCAGCTCGGTAATAATGTGGTAATAGTGGAGTAACAAGGTCTTGATTTTTATGAGTTAACTTCAATAATCACTACTTCCAAACTATCAACTTGTCTTTTAGACACCATTTCTACAAGACTGCTCATGAATATGATCAACCTATCTCTATTAATCAGCTTTGTACCACAGGCCCTCAAGCTGGCAGTAGTTAAACCGTTACTTAAAAAGCCATCACTTGACCCAGCTGTCTTAGCTAATTATAGGCCAATCTCCAAGCTTCCTTTTATCTAAAAAAAATCTTGAAAGAGTAGCTGTAAAACAGCTGCCTGATCATCTGCAGAGGAATGGTTTATTGCAGTTTCAGTCAGCTTTCAGAGCTCATCAGAGCATAGGAATAGCTTTAGAGACGGTTACAATTGATCTTCTTCAGACTCTGACAGTGGACTCATCTCTGTGCTTGTCCAACGTTCAATACTGTTGACCATAATATTCTGGTACAGCTATTAGAGCATGCTGTTGACATTACAGCTACTACACTACTTTCACTACACTAAGGTCAATTAAGGAGTTCCACAGGGTTCTGTGCCGGGACCAATTCTGTTTACATGATACATGCTTCCTACAGGCAGCAGCATTAGAGCGCATAGCATACATTTTTGCTGCAGATGACACCCAACTTTATCTATTCATGGAGTCAGATGACACACACCAATTAGTTATAATGCGAGAATGTCTTAAAAACATAAAGATGTCTAAATATCTGTTTCAAAATTCAGAAAAAAATGAAGTTGTTGTACTCAGCCCTAAAAATCTGAGTAATACTATATCTAATCAGATGGTTTCTCTCGATAGCATTACCTCCCAGGTGGCCGCCAGTAACACTGTGAGGAATCTTGGAGTTGTTTTTGACCAGGACAATGTGCGTATTAAACAAATATGAACAACTGTTTTCTTCCATTTGTGCAACATCTCTAAAATTAGAAATGTCCTGTCTCACTGACGCTGAAAACGTTCATTTTCATTCATTCATTACTTCTAGGCTGGAATACTGCAATTCATTATTATCAGGATGTCCTAAAAACTACATGAAAAGCCTTCAGCTGATCTAAAATGCTGCTGCAAGAATATTGACAGGGACTAGAAAGAGAGCAGATTTCTTCTTTACCGGTTTCTCTACATTATTCGTATTTAACACGGAGTCAGAGTTGAATTTCAAATCCTTTTCATCACATACAAGGTCTTGTGTTAACACATCACTCTGCATGTATTAGTTATTATTATTAATCTGGCTTTCTTCCACAGTGTGTCTTTATCCTGTCTTCCTCCCCCAATTCTCAACCGGTCTCGACACATAGCCATCCCTCCCTGAGCCTGGTTCTGCTGGAGGTTCCTTCCTATTAAAAGGAGTTTTTCCTTCCCACTGTCACCAAAGCATTTACTATGGGACCATATGATTATTGGGGTTTTCTCCGTTTTCTCTGTATTATTGTGGGGTCTTTAACTTAACCTAACAACCTAACTGTTGTTGGGATTTGGTGCTATATAAGTAAAATTGAATTGAATTGAAAGTTATAGCTACAGTAATATTAGATTAGTATCTGTTTAAATAAATTTCAAACAGGCCAGAAACTGGGGGTAATAATGTGAAACAAATACATGTCTATGAGGGAAAACCCAATCAGTATTATATTGGTGGAAATATGATGACCTAACATGGACTGAATGGTAAATGGACTGGTCTTATATACCACTTTTCTACTCCTCATGAGCACTCAAAGTGCTTTATACAACTTGCCTCATTTACTCATTCACACAAGCACATTTTTCTATGCTTTTTTTCTAAGCAAGTGCCATCTATGTATCATTCACACACATTCATACTCCAATGAACGCATCAGAGAGTAGCTTGGGGTTAGTATCTTGCCCAAAGATATTTGGCATACAGATAGGAGCCATCACCAACCTTTTGATTTGTAGATGACCTGCTCTACATCCTGAGCTACAGCCAAAGAATCTGTGCATTACAATTTTCACATCCTGACTTGTGTTATTAACCTCATAATAAGGTAATACTGACTAATGTTTAACATATTAGCATACCGGGACTAAATTATAATGCTAGAATTAATCTTGCTTCACGCCTCTAACATCCTTCTTTGTTTGAAGGCAAGAGTGTAAATATTGTGCTTAATGTTGCAGCTTCTTACCTGGAAACAAAGTGTCTCTTTCATGTTAGTTACCTATTAAAAGCAACCTTCAACAAGTGTGACGATTACTTGGAAATGTGTGGTAGGGGAATGTAAGTTACAATTTCACAAACCAACTGCATTTCCTACTTGCCTAATATCAATACATTATTTTGGTTATGTCACTTTTACAAGCATGTCTGTATAAGATAGGTTTCCCTAATTAACATTTTCATTTCAAATATCAACGTTTTGCCACTCAGCATTAATCTTGGAAACACCTACAGGCATAATTTAATTTTCAATTTCAGGAGTCACCATGATAAAAACTGCATGTGAAAAAAACAAACAGTCAAACTGGATATAATGCTTGGTCTTCCCTCACAGCCCTGAACATACACGCAGTTGTATGACATTGTGGATTCTTAAATGGCTCCATTCAAAGTCAACATGGAACAAAATACATGCTAATTCTGTTATGTGTACCAAGCCATTAACAAAAAAACTAAACAAAAAAGTTGTATACTTATAATAGCCACTTCATTTGACATCTGAAATGTCCTTTGGTCATGTAGCATATTCACATACTTTTACTTAAATCCATTTGTGGTCTTTAATATGCTTTTAATGAGTGTCATTCACAGCAGTGAACTAACTACTAACTACTTTGTGTTGAATTGTTAAGTACCTGTGTATTAGTCAATATTAGCAGTTCACTGGGAATGTCTACTTACAGAAATGTATTAGCTCATGTACTGATATCAAATATTCAAATATTATTTTAAAAAAAGTGTCTGTGATATTTATTCAAGGTGCTGGTATGGAGAAGGCTAAATTCATAAAGGTACACTATGTAAAATCTCACCACGAGATATCAGTCGATTGCAGTCAACTGAATTCTGTTTTCTTTCCCCTCCCAATTGCTGCAGTGGCTGCTGTGGGACAAACATCTCTGGTTGCTGTTTATCTGCAGTGAGTATGGGCTGTCAATCTGCTATTTACCTCCGCTGTCAAAATGTGTCCCCATATTCACTTTGGAGGAAGCTGTAAAACTTTGTGAAGGGAGTCCAATACGAGTGAATGAGTCAGTGAAGCTCACTTCTATCCAATAACAACAATACTGAAGCAGGTTGTTGAGGATATCCTGAACTCATTTGGCATGAGCGCTGCTATTTTTGTTGCTATTAGATGGTGTTAGAACTACTTCAAAGACAGTTTCACTATGTATGCATGTGGCTAGAGACCACCCACACATGCAAAATGTAATTAGGCAGAACCACTGTACTGAAGATGGCAGGGCAACATTGGCTTCCACAAACCGGTGCCCCCTCCCATGCAATTTTAATTGGATTAATCCAAAATTTATGAGAACACATCAGTTTGTTGCAAGATGTGCACCTGCAGACATACAATCTTGTTTAAAATATATTCACGCTGATGGATGTGGCTTAATGGTTAGTTGTTGTTTGTCCTTCAACTCTAAACTACATTTAATTGGTCAGTCATTAAAACATTTGCCCAGAAACCTGAGTGCACGATCATAGACACTTCCCCTGCATTCTGTGGTTTCAGCTGTACAATGGTCAGTTTGTGGCCCTGTTGTTTGATCCACATAGTGAATGTTGTTTTCAGTTGCTTCCCAGTCACCTGTAAGCATCAGCCTTTATCTCCTGCCAACATTACCCTTACACACAGAGCTACAGCAAGGTCTTTGATGTTATCAAAGCAATTTGGCCCAGCTTTAATCATTGGGAAAATTGAGTAGTTCCCCCCCTCCTCCCTTGTACTTGTACTAAGCAGACAAAATCCAATCAGTCATATAAGAGATTATTGATTGATGTAATCTTATTGGAGGTGAGGTGATGGACGGGACATGACTGATTGCTTTTGTCTGCTACATGTCTTGCTCTCAGTTGGCGATTCATGTCCACTTTGATCTGGTGTTTAATCTTTTTCTGAAGTTCTCATATCAGTCCCCAGAGACAGGTTCTCACCAGGCGGGGCTGATGGCCCACAAAATCCAAGTTGGTTACATTTGATCTCGTCCACATCTTCAAAATCACTCTCACAGTCCTGACTAGATCTCTTAAAGAGAAGTGTCATTACTCCCGTATCATATCAAATCATATCGCCTGCAGAAATATTCACCGATTTGTCATTAGAACTAAATTGAATCATGCTGATCAGGAAATAGACGACAAAACATTACATCAAGTTTAATGATGAGTTCATCCCATCCAAGAAACCTGTGGTTCAATTTTATAAGTTTATTACTTAATTATAATTAGCAAAATATTTTACAGAAAATTCTTGCTAAGCAACCTAGCTAGGTTCATTGACAAACTCTCATCCAAACATAGTCAATTCTGGTTAAAAAACAAAAAACCCCACTACATTTCAGCCAAAACGCTGACGTTTAAAGCTTAAAAGCAATATGTGATGTGTTTTATATACACTATATGCCTGAACCGTTCTGGTCAGTGGCCAAAATTTGATAATCATGATCTAAAAGTAAACATTAAAATGTTATACATGTATTTTCTACACAGACTTTACTAACATTAGCCACAATAAGATACTGTTCACAACAGACCAAGCAAAAGCTATGACAAAAATCTTAGATTGGCCGACAGCAGGTTGATTCAGCTAACTGATCATAACTGGCAATGTAATAAAAAGCCCACTTCATAAGGTTTGTGTTTGGATATCAAACTATTATCTTTCCATTAACACTCACTCTAAAAAGGACAACATGTTTTACTATATAGCTTATACATTGTGTTTTTTGTTCTTTTAAATATGATGTGTGCTCATAAATGTTTTGTGTGTATCATAATGGGGTAATTTAAGTAAAGTGTACACAAAGCACTTTTTTTTATTTGTTTCAAAGTACTGACCAAAGTTATCTTGTCCCTTTTCTCTTCAAACCTTCACCAACACACAGCAAATATTTATATTATGAAGTATATTTATTTCAAGTATAATCCAGTCTTAAGCCTGATCCATTTTTGGTACTGAATTTAGCGTAACATATGGTCAAATGAGACTACGGGTGAAAGGGATACTTTTGACCAACAGGACCATTATAGCTGCAGTTAGGCTGTTTCAGATACACAACCCTTTTACAGTGAATATGTGTGTTAATGAAAATTAAAACTTGAACTCTGCTGTTGCTGCCTTTCAGGTCTCCCTGTGAGGCTAAGCGCATTCATTTTTTTTTAGAGGACTGCATTCACTCTGTGTGGCCGAATACCTAGGAAAATGGCCACAAACACGCTACTATGAATTCTGTTTAATAAAGTGAGCACAGGAGTGTTTTGTCTTGAATTCAGCATCACTACGGTTAAACTCCCCCAAATATTAAATAAAATAATGAGAAAAGTTAAAATGATAGAAATCAATCACTTAGAACAGCAAATGTGACGATAAAACATATAATCGGCCATGTTATTGATACTTGTTTCTATGCAACTGCTGAATACCATGAAATCATGTATTGAAAGTGGTTTTGTAACCTCAAAAACTTCAAATCTTTGCGACAGTGTGTTTGTGTCTGAGCCCGAGCTCAAATGGCTGAAACAAGTAAGTGAATTTGTCAGAACCGGGCAACACAATTACCTTGGAAAAGTCCATGTGACAGGAATCAATATGACACAAAGCACTCAGCCATTAACTCTTCTCCATAACAAAGTGTGCAACTGTCTTTCCAAAGAACAGTTGATTATTGAACTTAGAAAGCCTTTTACTTTTTGATCTACTATTTGGTCTATGCAACGTTACAAAACAGCTACTGTTTTACAAGATAGGAAATAATGAATGGACTGCTGAAGTTGCACCTATAGAAAAGTTAAGTCAGATCAGGTCCCTTTATTAGCTTATCTGACCACAGCTTATTCACTGCTGGGACAGAAGAGATAGGAAGAGAGGAACAGGAGTGATCTATACAACCCTCACCTAGTGTTTTGTTTTTGACTGAACATTTTCGTATTTTGCAGCAGGGGGCCCCATTAAACTGTGTATCAATCGACAACAGGACTGAATTCACATTAGATATGTTGTCCTCGTGTTTGAAATTTGCTACAGACAAACGTCTAGAAATACAAAGACCTTGTAGCACACTGTAAATCCATCAAACCAATCTGAGGTGAAGGGATCAGTTAAGATATAACGTTTTGATATGGCCTTGGGGTTCAAGATGTAATGATTAAATGGGCAAAAGGCAAACACTGAAGTTAACTGGATATCAAGAACAAACCAGTTATGGACTAGAAGGAAACCACGACAACTCTGGGGAGCATTCAACAGACCCACACAGTGGCAAAGTCACAGGACTAACAGATGGGGAAGAGACTAATAGATTTTAGCTCCTTGGCCACACCTCCCACACAGCCCCAGTCCTCTGGTGTTTTCTGTTTTAAATGTGGGGGAAAAGGGTGAAGTCAGCAAAAACAAACTGCCACCATTAAATCATCTTCCTGAATCTAATGTCAGAGCAGTAATGGGAATGCACCCATGATCGCAAAGGTTACTCCTTTCTTGAATCTCTGTGCTAGCTTTTCTTTCTCTGTATTCCTCTACCCCTCGTGCTCATCCCCCAACCATGAGTCAGCTGTGGCCAAGATCATGTCTTATTTGCTGGCTGCTGTTCTGCCATAAAACACTCTTTACTTGATGATGATGGATGGGAACATCTAAAGCTCAACATGGTGAGTTGGTTTCACCTGAAGGAGATGCCTAAATTAATGCTGCCACCCTGTTCAAACCCAAAATTTCCCTCTTACATATTTTCCAAATATTGTTTGAACTCCAAAGGCTGCCCGGCCTCCTGCAGAAACAGTGCATCTTGTTAATGCCTGCTACTAAATTTGAGTCTTTATTTATATTCAGGATGGCAGCATTACAAATTGAGCTAAATCTCAAGAGATAGTTTCAACTGGTAAAAAAAATCCTAACCCAGCTTGCCTTACATTTAAAAGTGACACATAAGATCCCTAGATGCATCTTTTTAAAATTTTTTCCTTCAGTCCAAGAGAGATACACGACCTAGTCGAAGATACTGTGCAGAATAACTCCTTCAAACTGAATGCTGAACACTGGAGCCTGCTATAGCGTTGGTCTCTATAGCTAATCTCTTTCTTATTAACAATGGTATGGGGATACACACACACACACACACACACACACACACATATATACATATGCATATATACATGTATCGCCAGTATGTCGCAGGGCTAACACATGGAAACAGACAATCATTTGCACTCACATTCCCGCCTACAAGCAATTCCCTTACTAACTGCATGTCTTTGGACTTGCATCCTCAGACTGTATGCTAAGCCAAAGAAAGAAGACTGAGGATAACAAAGTATGAGTATATTAAAAAGATGGCCACAACTCACCACATGGTTAGTGGATACCTCAGGCAGCAGAAACCTGAGAAAGAAGAGGAGAAAGAACAAGTGGCTGATACTGAGAAATCCTACCAATGGCTGGATAAAGCTATTGGTAGGACAGCACAGAGAAACTAATCAGGACAGCTAAGAAACAACCAGGGTCTTGCCTGGTGTGGGGATTACCACACCAGGCAAGACCCTGGTTGTTTATGATGCAAAGATGCCCCCTGAGACAATCCAGCACACAACAGCTGGATACAAGATGCTAGCAGGCAGGACATACATATATAGAACCCCATAACCAAGCAGCTGGCATAGTATACAGGAACATGTGTCGAGTATGGCCCTAAAATTAGGAAGTCAAAATGGTGGTTGAGAATGACCAAGCTAAGATCCTGTGGGACTTCCAGATACACAAGAACAAACTGGTGATGGCTAACGAACTGGACACAGTAGTGGCAGACAAGCATAAACCCGTAGTGATAGATGTAGCCATACCAAGTGATAGAAACATAAAGAAGAAAAACAAGAATCTCAAGAAATACCAAGCGCTAAGAGAGGAGCTCCAGAAGATGTGGAAGGTAAAGGTAACAGTGGTCTCTGTGGTAATCGGAGCATGCAGGGCAGTGAGCCAAGCTGGGCGAGTGATTCCGAGACATCTGTCCAGAAGAGCACAGTCTAAGAACAGGTAACATACTGTGTAGGACCCTCAAGCTTCCAAACCTCTGGTAGATGACCCGAGTTTGAAGTTTTTTATACATACATTCTCTCAAACACAGAGACGTGCAAGGAGGGAGGGAGGAAGGAACATAGGTCCTATGAATGAAATGCTTTGATTCAGCCAGTTTGTTCTAGTAGTGTCTGATAAACAATACGGCTCGATGTGAAACTAATGATATTAACACAGTATCCGAGAAACATGTGGTCCAGGTTTTGCACTGATTATGAAATGTAATGCGATTTATATAGCACTTTTCTAGTCTTACTGACCACTCAAAGCACTTCAGAATACAAACTTCATTTAGCAAAAAATTCATATTCTTTGTGAAAGCTGCAATACCTGTACTACACAAAAACGGTTCCAAGTGGGGTTCGAACCAAGAACCTTTTTTGCTCTGAGGTCGTAGCACTAACCACTTCACCGCAGCACTGGCCGACTAACAACTATGTGTGTCCAAACAAGGCAGTGTTAGCTGATAGTATTCCACTCGCTTGCCCAAATATGGTCATTTTGTCTCATAAATAAATAAATTTTAAAAAATACATTTCAAAAGCCTACAATATAGTGACTTTACAAATCAAAGAATGTTGTCATAGTGGCTGTGTCCATCTTTTTGCCCAAGGTTCTCACACATTTCTGTATTCTCTCTAGTGGCCTGTATTTGACTTACTGCTCCGTAATGATAATAATCACTTGTATGCCAACGTTAGGCCTATGACATATCTGCATCCTATTACAGAAAGACATCAGCTGGCTTAATAACAACATGTATGCTATGTTACAGTTAATGTACAGTTAGCAACAAGTTTATTGACTTCAGGGTCTTTTGTTCTTAATCTTTTTTTCATTGTTCGGCTTGTCCAACCACGGACCTAATTGTGAACGTGGACGATTTTCTGTAGTATGAAAACCGAAAAAGAAAACATTAACATCCCACAAATAGAAGGTTTGTAGTTACTTTTTCTTTTTTACCGTCTTTGTTTTGTTTCGTAAAAATTTTGTCACTGCAATAACACAATCAACCACATCTGCTGAAACTTTACGTAGGCCAAGAAGCAATATTTCCTCTGCCCCCACCTCCACCAACAAGGCCCCTTCGCAGGCGATAAATCACAGATGACAGAGGGCACTACATGCACAAGCGGACCACCATGCCGCAGCTTTACAACAATTAATTAACTGTCTGACAGTCATTTATCATGGCAACAATAAGGTGAAAAAGTCAAGAGTTTATTAAAGCTCTGCTTATTTTTCAAGAGCTATAGACCATAGGAAACACTTCATATACATGTACAAATACATATGCAACATTCACATTCTTACTTCATACAGAATGACAGTAACACAAAACACAATTAATCAGAAAGAATCCCCTAAAAGCACATCTGTAAACAAATATTTGCCAGACAAAGAAACTTCTCGAACACGTCACAAATCAGAGTTCGAACTCGGCAACACAAGCTTAAGGTTACTACAATTAAGTATGTTGGCACAAAGTGAAGACATGTTTGGCCTTTTTAATAAATACTGTACACTGCATCACACTAAATGACTACCTGTTTTTCAAAAGCGACAAGACAACATCACTAATTTTCAGTTTGAAGTTATGGTACAGATCTGATATAGCCATGCACTGTAGAACTGATATGCAGTCTCTGAGACTGACTAGGAGACTAGGAGTAATGGGATAAGGACTGGTCAGGAGTCAGTAGGTCATTCTACAATCTTATCCCAAGAGAAAACTCCATGTGGTGCTGTTTCTGGACAAACTCTGGAAAAAGCAAACAGCAGTAAAATGCCTGCAACTGCAGTAACTGTTCTCAAAAGCATGCATATATGGCCCCAAATAGGCAATGGAGTGACATTTGAGGGCAGAATCTGACACTTGTCAGAAGCCCTGGGAGAGCAGCAATAAGATATTGTTTTGACAGCACTTCGGGCCACCAGAGACATGCAAGCAAAGCTGCGCTTCTTTCTGAGGACGTCAGTTTAACTGTCACTTCAAGATATGAGACAAAGGAAGACTTCTAAATGCGTACAGACATTAAAGACACTAAAGACATTAGGACTAATATTTAAGTGCTATTACTGCTAACTGCTAACTACACTAGCTCCTTCCGACTACAGCTGCTTACCACAGTTGATTACTTTACTCCTTTACGTGATACAACAGAAACTTTGTGTATTAGAGATTTTGCATTTTCTGTACATAATAATCCTGTTTCTTAATATTTGTTCTCCTCAGTATTCATCAGCACACAACACAACAATCAACTTTAGAAAAGCCCACGTTCAAGAATGTTTCCAGTTAACCATATTTAATAATAGACACCATTGACCAGAACCGATAGGTCACACAGGCAGGTCAAATGTGTGGCACACCAGAGTAGAAGCAAAGCAAAGCATGTCGAAACGCTGGTTTCAGGAGTACGCCTAGAGGCATAGAGAGGGTTACGTTGAGATATAGTCTAAAGTGCTCCACAGCAGCACATTCAGCTTACTACAGGACTTCCTTTAAGAAGTTAAACGCTAAACCAAACAAACGTAGCTGCTTTATTCATTGAGAAAGCTTTATCCTACTCGACTGATTATACTTGAAATCAATCTTAAGGAAGCCACAAAGTGGGCAACTGAACTTTGCATTAAATTGCTTTCTTTTTTTTCTTTTTTTTTTAATGAACAGAGCAATACAGGTGTTCATGTTTCACTGTTACTGTCTAATGTTAATCTAAAACAATTTTCAAAAGGAAATACAGCACACATTAAAGAAGGAATGACAATATTTCATGAAAACCATTAAAGATAACTCAAATGTATTACAGATCTTAATTTCAGGTGGCTTAATAGTAAACGCTGTCATTTTCTACTTGTTTTTTTTTTTTTTCTTTTGCTCATGTATTTTAGTCAGTCGTCAAAAGTGTTTAAATCCTAACATGTCTTGCTGCATGCAGCTGTGTCCAAATAATAAGATAAGTTAATGGTCATATGTGCAAGCAGTTGAGAGTCCAACACTAATAAAAATATAGTAATAAAATGAAATATAACTGTGTCTGACAACAATTCATCATGTAGGGATCCATGTTTTAGATTCACACAGATCTGCTCAATTTCGTTGGTCCAGTTTGGATCAGAGGTGGCTGTGGGGCGGCGTGATGGTCTCGTTCTTCAGTCTGACTTGACTGCCATTCTTCAAATGCTTCAATTTGTCTCTCTCTCTCTCTAAGCCAACGGTCATCTGTCCCGAGTTCTTATGGGAGGTGAGGTAGCTGCCCCAGCTCTCACAACCTGTGCAATGCAAAGATAGAAAGAGTCAGGGCAGCACACCTCACACCCCGACCAGAACCCCTGAAACTCAAATGCTGCCTCAAGCGCACCAGAAATAACACACAAATACTTTAGTATTCAAGTGCTGAGCTCATTCCAATCTGTTAAAATGACACTGGTCCTGAAAAGGTATTTGACATGTCAATGTGAATGAAAAACTAATATTTGTAACATTTATTCTACATTAGTGTGATACTTTACACTACAGACACTACTTAGCAGATTGTTGCAAAAGAAAAGACATTAAAGATTTAAACTGTTGAATAAAACTCTAGTTACTAATAGGATGCCTGAATCAACCCAGTACAAGTGCTGGATGATAGATGATGGTTTTATTTCAACTCAAAAGAATCCAAACACCAAAAAAGTGTTTGTACTCTTCTTTGTTTCCTGTCACTCATTGGGGTATTTAATAGTCACAATAGAATTTTCTGCACTTTTTTTTAATTTAAAGGATGTGCATTTGTTGCTTCACTATTTGTCTGATCTTGAAAAGAAGACAGTGAATTCTAGAGCACATAGTAATTCACACTATCCACATTATTTATACCGAGTAAAGAAAAAGAAGAGCGGTACACACTAGAGACCACTGAGTGTCAAGCTTTTTTTGAATGACTTAAATCAATGATGGAACTGAAACAATGAGTAAAGTAGAAGAGATGAGAATTTATAATTTAGTCACTGCAATAAAACTGTAGCAGAATTACAGATTGATGCTGAACCCTTTCTAAAGTTATCCAAAAGCTTGAAAAAGAAAAAAGAAAAAAAAAAAAGCAAATGTTGATTTTGCACCAACAAACAAACAAACACCCGCAGATTAGGACAGATGTTTTACAAAAATGAATGAAAAACACAAGTGACTTCATGCATCATCTTTGAATTTACAATAGAACGGCTAAAGTTATATTTCAACATAACCTTTTAAAAACTGATAAGGTGCTTAAAGTTACAAGTCTATGTGCACTCTAGAACAACAAGACAATGTTCATGAAGGGAACTGTGTTCAGTGGGAAGTCTGAATAATTGGGAAAAAAAATCTGAGGGTTTCATCACAGGGCAATGTCCTGACAAGGTCCCCATTATTACCAACTTTTTTTAAATTATTTTTTTCATAGAATGCCAAATGCCAAGAAGAATTCTGTTTATTAGACACCTGACATCAGGGGTAGAGGAAATTCTGCTGTTCATTATGCCTTAATGAACTGTGCAAATGTATGTGGCAGGTCAATATAGAGCGCCTATGGAGAAGAAATCGTCAACCCCCTCATTCTGCAGAGCATAGGCAGCCCGAGCCTAATGAAGACTGAACTTTAATCATCAGGAGGATATGGTTGCGTCATGGGACACACACACACACACACACACACACACAAATAATAACCTCTGAGACTGAGACACACACACACACACACTTGCATTACCTCACCTCACAAGGTTTTCATTGTCGCCTGGTCCTTTGCAGGTTGTACACTCAGTCCTCGTGTCATCAGCTTTTGGTTTTTTCTGCATTGCAGACTGGCGTTGTCGCCGTTCCCGTGGCAGAGGTTCCTATGGAAACAAGGCTGATTAGGAATGAGACCTGTATGAGTGCTTGTTGAGTAGTAAAAAATAATGAGTATTAAACTGGGGAAAGATGTGAAGTACATTAAAGCATTATTTCCACAATATAACTGATGAATGTGATAACTGGGGCAAGGCCCTATTGAAACTTTACATTAACTACTAAAACAGCTGTATGGATGCTATGCAGATGATTTCCAGTTTTATCTATCCATAAAGCCAGTTGACACACACCAATTAGTTAAACTGCATAAATGCCATAAAGACCTGGATGACCTCTAATTTCTGGCTTCTAAATTCAGATAAAACTGAAGTTGGTTATTGTACTCACCCCTAAAATGGTAAAAACATCGTGTCTAACTGTTGTGGTCCTGGGTCTTTGACCCAGTATTTTGAGTTTTGTTGTTGACTTGTGATTTATTTCTTTTGGATCTGAGATGATTTACTGTTCTAGTTCACTATCTTGTCCTTTGAGGATTACACTGTTCCCTGGCATTTCTGAGTTTGTTTGTCCTCTGTGCTCTTATGATTGTGTTATTTCTGTTTCGTGCCCAGTCTGTTCTAGTTTTGTCTCTGTCTCTTGTCCTCAGTGTTTCCTGTGGTAATCAGTCATCTGTTTATCTCCGGTCCCTGTGTCACGTTCAAACATCTTAGCCTGGGTCTCAGCATGTTTATTGGTCATATCCTGTTTTATTTTCATAGTCCCCTGTCTCATGTGCATGATATTCAGTTTTGCTTCTTATCAGTTAGATTCTGTTCAGCTGTGTTCCCAAGTGTGTCCACTTTGTCCTAATCTCCCTAATGTCCTTCCTCACTGATTACAAATGTGAACCAAGCAGTCACATTAATGGATCAGCATACACAGGAACATAATTCCTTTTATCTGTGCATGTGTTATTAAAAATGACATAAACATTAATATCTTGGAGCCTGTAAAATACAAAATTTTTTGCATCTTTACTTGTTTAAGGCATACCTAAACCTCAGAAAATTCACAAAAAACTTAATGAATTGTTTTTTCAACATTAGTTGCTATAAAATGCAACTTTACTATAAAGTCTGTACCATGATTAGGAAACATGACAGATCAGATTAAAGCAACATGCCAGTAGTAATGACGTTTTTGTGAAATGAGTCCATCAGCCTATAGGAATATTTGCTCTGAGTTTATTACGTACCTGAGACAACATTCAGAACTTGGAATCATCCATGAGCATCCCAAAACCAAAATAGTTGAATTCATTTTTGCACATAGCACAATGGCAATTGCTATTAAACAGTGATTATCAGAATCAGGGCTGTCTAACGTGTTCATTAAAATCAACTGAACTGTGTATGTACAAAAGTTTCTACAACTCTGTCATGAGCACAACAAATTCTAAAAATAAACACCAACACATCAAGTTGTGCACTGTACAATCTTGTGTATAAGAATACAGATACACCGATCTACCCCTCAGTCTCCTAGTAGACACACATTTGCCTTGTTCACAAGATTTTCATAACACTTGACCTCTGACTTTGAGGTCAAAGTGACTGAGATTTGTCCAAGACTTCTTTTTGGACTTTCCTTGCAGATGCACCTATAGTATCAATCTCAAAATTCTAGTTGACTTCCTTCTTGAGTTATCACAGTCACAAGATTCTCTGACCTCAAACTCATCCAACATTGTCATAGATATACCTGTGATATCTATTTGAAGTTAATGCATTTACAAATTAGGCGTTCACCTGCCCACTGCCTGCCCGGCAGGATGACAGCAATACCTCACCAGTGTTTTAAGCTAAGGGGTAAACAGCTTTGGTCTTATTAGCCCAGCTTGACCTTTTCTGTCAGTCTCGCAATCACAAACTTGGCAAAGGAGAGAGAAAAAAAAAAAGCTTAAAAACATTTGCATTCTTCCTCTTACATTCTTAAAGTATGTATTGAAATCTGTACTGTGAGGAAAGTCAGTTCCTTTAAACAGTAGGATTCTTCTTGAAGAAACAATTAACTATTTTTTAATTTCAATAGAGGAACAATACTGGCAAATATGAGTAAGAAAAGACAAAAAACAAAAAAAAACCCTGGAATGACAGAATGCGACAAAGAAGCAAACATGGGCAGGTAGAAGAGTTTAACTGAATTTCTCAAGAACATGTTGTTTAGAACAATACCTTTTTTTCCGTAGAGAAATAAAGCAACAAACCTCAATTTTATCTTCTCGCTCCTCACAGACTGGAACTCTCTTCCTCTTCTGCCCTCTGGTTCTCTATTTAAAAAGATAAATTAAAAATCCGAGCGGTTGTAAATGGTTGAAATGGTAATGCCATACAAAATACAAAACAATACAATATAATTTTAAGAAGAAATTAAGACATTTTTATTTCTGGGTGGGTCAAAGCCTTGTCTGACACCTTATAGCTTGATTTTTCTCTGCTGAAATCCAGATCAGAGAAGAAATTAATTTTAGTAATCCAGGTGTTGGTTGCTTTATAAAAGGCTTTCAAGCAATGTGGCATTCTTGGTTCATTTCATTTGCCTTAGATTGTGTCCTTGAAGGAACAGGGAGGGGCTGCCAAAGGTAGCTTGAAGAAGAGACATTGTATAACATGAAGACAAGGAACTCAAAGAGTCTTGAAATGAAATCTATGGAAGAGTACTGAAATGACAAACACGTGTCTTCCTACACCCTTGGTGGTTTGTGGACTGATCTGGCTGGGTCCTGGTTCGGTTCTGAGCTTTGGCCCCTGTGGGGACGTGGTCATGGAGGGTGGGGTAATCCTTCCCTAGTGCTTCCAGGTGAGCATTGCTGCCCAGGTACAGGTCTTGTTGGTTCCAGGGAGCGCGGGTGGATGTTCTGCTGTGGTCGTTGACCCACTCTCTCAGGAGTGGTGGTCTTGGGTTTCTTGGACCTCTTCTGCGTGGGAGAGTGGTGGAGGTAGGGGGCTCGGGACTCTGCCAAGTCCTGGGCAATTCTTGGTTGCTAGGGTGACGAGCCTCTAGCGGGGTTGGCTGCCTCTCGCCCTTTGGCAATGGGCACCCCATCTGAGGTCTACCTCCTGCTCGGACAGACTCGCAGTTGTCGACAAAATGTGTAGCCTCAGGTCTTCGGTACTCATGGGGCCTGCGGATGGGTTGATCTCCTCAATCTATCTCTATCTGCCTTCGGCTCCTGGGGGCTGTCATTGCGGCTTCCCACCCTTATTGTCAAATACACTTCGTGACAAAGTCACATACACAGACACTCAGTTTCGCTCACCCCCCCCCCCCCCCCCCCACACACACACACACACACACACAAGAAGACTGTTGATTTATGTATCTGTGCATTTTCTAATTTTTGTGTACCAGTTGCTGTAGGTTTTGTTTTTTGTTGCAGCAGTTGACAGTACGGGGTCTGATCATTATCTAATTATAGTCATAGACAAACACAATCTGACACAATAATAGATGAACAGTTGTTTCTATCAGTATCTTCCCTTGTCTTTATCAAACAAACTGGGTATCTATTCACAGTCCACGCTGTATTATAACAGTGACCATAAACACATAACAGTAAGGAGATGAATAAGTATGGATGATATAATGATTAACATCATTTTGTTAAGAGATAAAATTCCTGGCACATGGAAACTTTATGTCATTATTGTTTCTCCTCTTTTAAATTTTACATTGGGTCAGTGTCAAATGTGCCAAAAAGGAGCCACATGCGGTTACTTTTTTCAACAAGTCATGGACTGGAACTTTAAATATATAGCATTTTTGAAATATCTTATTTAAGTATATATATTATATTATGACTAAATCATGGCATTTCAAATTATTTTCATTTAATTTAAATGCATTGGTTAGGATTTCAGATATGCTTTTACCTTCGTAAGATATTTGGTCATATCGTAATAATTTTATTAAGTTATGCACTTTGTTATATTTATGTTGTGTTTAATCTTGTTTTTTTTTATGTCTGTTACGACGAGAAATTGGTATTAATGTTCAAAGTTTGTCAGAGAAAGATGTTTTGGAAAAAGGATTAATCTGGGTTCATTAATCATTTCATTTGGCTCTCTATGCACGTATTACATTAGAAGCGCTGCAAAAAAACGGAAAAAAATATCAGTCTGCCTCTATGTATATATATATATACACACACACACACACACACACATATATACACACACACACACACACACACACACACACACACACACAAACACACACACATACATATATTTCTTCTACATATAATGAAAAGTATTCTACTTTCATATAGAAACATTTTCATACAGTTTCTTCTTGGGGGCTAATTCAATTAACTTAGAAGGAAAAAACTTCATTCAGAGGGGGTGTTACTAAAAAAAAATGATAAGGTTTAGACTGTGAGCCAGCCAAGTAGATGAATTAAATGCTTTTATTTCGCAACTTCATTCACAGCACTGTTGGTAAACCCTTAAGCTACATTGGAAGCAATGACCAGAAACCAAAGATGGTGACTAGAAAGCAAAAAAAGCGAATGATATTCCATGACTTCAAGCGACTACGGATGAAATACCCGTGGATGCCACAAAGTGGACAAGCATAGAAATAAACCTTTCTGGTGTCCATTCTTCTCACAGAAAAAAGGAAACCATAAGTTGAATACGAGTGTGAGAAAACAGAAAACACCTTATTTCAAGCAAATGTCTGAGCTGCTGGAGAGAGTTTAAAAGGGGAAGAAAAATTGACAACATATTTAAACAGATTGTGAAAACAATCCCATCTGTCGCCTTTGGCTCAGCACCACTTGCCAGATGGAGCACTTATCATTAAGAATGTTAACTGCAAGATTGCTGCCAATTGGCTCCTTCATAGTTCCTTTTCTCCTGTGAGTGAAGCACCAAATAAAAGGCTTGACATTATTTAATAATTTTTGTATTAAAGTAGTGCCAGTTAAAGTAATCTATAAACCCAGGGAGAACAGAGTGTAGCTGGATCAGCTGAAAAATGTTCAGCCACATAGCATAGCTACTCTCAGGCTCTGCTCAGGTGAGGAAATTAAAAATGTGGGCAGTTCATACGTCCCAGGCAAAATCAATCTTTAATTAGGTACATCAGTGCATCTTTAAGAAGCATGAATTATTGCACAGGATTAGAAAAATTAACAGAGCATGAGAAGACACGCTAATTTCAATTTGCCACCTTTTTTCATTTGTCCACCTTATTCCGTAACTCAGGTAAAATTTAGGTGAAGGCGTCATTACAAAGGCTTCAGTGTTCTATTTCTAACTTAAAGAACAACTGACTGTTCTTTAAGTTATACTTTGTAATTATAAATATACACTGATTGGTTTGTAATTAGGCCTTCCAACAAATTAATGTATTCTCACAAAACTAAAGTTTTGTGAGAATACATTAATTTGTGTCTGCACCTTCGACGCATGATATGAAGGATCATTTATCACCAAGGAAGGGGTCCCCTTCACCAAATAAGCAAAAATGTAAAATAAAGAGGCAGCATGACTGTTATTTTGTATTAACCGGTGTCACAGATTAACTAGTGTTGATCAAACAGATTGGTTGTAGAATTGCTTCTCAGGAGCCACTACCAACAAAGCAGGAATGTGGTGAATACTTTGTCTTTACAAATGTGTGATGAACCGAAGATTTGAACCAAAATTTTGATTCATCAGTCCATAAAACCTCCTTCCAGTCTTCCATTGGCAGGGTTTCATGGCCCAGGCAAGCCTATTTGTCTTATTATGACGTCTTAGCAATGGCTTTCTTGCTGCAACTCGTCCTGTCAAACCTGCAGCTGGAATTCTTCTCTTCGCAGTTGAAACTGAGTCTTGCTTACTACGACCACTATTAAGCTGTGCTTGAAGCTGTTGTCCTGTGAGCAGCTTATCACGCAAGCTGTTAACTCTCAGAAACTTGTCCTCTGATTTACTTGTGGCTTTGGGTCTGTCAGACCTTTTCCTGTTAGTTTGTTTCTGAGAGACTTTTGATGGTGAAGAAAACTGTACTTACAGGCACCTTGATGTTCTTTGCAATTTCTCTGTAGGAAACACCTACATGTTATGATGGTCTGTCTCTCTTTCATTGTTAATTGCCTTTTTCTCACCATTTTTGTAGCAACACACTACTCCTCTGCAGTACAATACTGTAGTTTTCAAGGCTTGATCAACCTCTATTGCTGAGGAACAGCTTTAAATTGTTAATCTATGTTGTGTTCCCTGAAAAAGGCCTTTTTGTATAATTCTGTTATTTTTCACTTTTGGTTAACCTTACCTTTAAAACCAACAAACAAACAAACATTTGTACCTTTGTACCATTTCAAACTATTCATTGGACTTGAACGACATGAACTGTAATAAATAACTGGAAAAATTGGGGTGTTCTAAAACTTTTGACTGGTAGTTTATATTTGTCAAAGTTACATGCTTCAAAACATTAAACCAATTTCAGCATTAGACAAAAATAATCTGCGTAAATACAAAATCCAGGTTTTCAATAATGATTTCATTTATTAAGAGAAAAAGCTAGCCAAACCTTCGTGGTCCTATATGAAAAATCAACTGCCCCCTAAACCTAAGAGATGGTTGTACCACCCCTGGCAGCAAGGGTCAAGCACTTGTGATAAACGGCAATGAGTCTTTCACATTGATGTGGAGGAACTTTGGCCCACAATTTTTTGGCAGAATTGTTTTCATTCAGGCACATTCAAGGGTTTTGTCCCACCAGTCTGCAGAATATTTCCCCAAAAGTCTTGTGTATCATCAAAATGTGTTTTGCCTTGTGTTCATTTTGGCCAGCTATGGAACTCTCCCTCGGATATTTTTTCCCAGTGTGTGTCTCATTGCTGAATCAAGAACACTAACCTTAACTGAGACAAGTGAGGCCTGGAGATGTTGTTCTGGATTCTGATACCTTATCCAGGAGGTCACGACCCAATGTGTTATTAGAATCATTTGATAGAAAGTTTGAAAGTTCGCCACAGTTTTCTCCATTTTTGTGGATAAGGGCTCTTACCTTGGTTTCCCTGGAGTCCCAAAGCCTTAGAAAGGACTTTGTAACCATTTCCAAAATCGCAAATGTCAATGATTTTGTTTCTCATCAGTTCTTGCGCTTGTTTAATTTTATCAGACAGGTTACACTTGAATTACTTCTCAGTTCAAGAGTTTTGACAGCAATCAGGGTAGGATGCGGATAGTGAAACTGATATTCACTGTGATTAATCATAGTTAATTCATTTTAATGAAGTCCCTCATTGGTAAAATACCCCATGTTACAACCCTGTTGACAACAGCCAGCTTCGTAGAGGCCACAAAGGTGACATTTAGGTCTTTAGGTCGTGGCAAAATTCACTTTTTTTCTCCTTTCATTGTTTATTTTGTTTTTGTTTGGAAAGGAGATTGTGTCAAAGTCACATGCACTCTACTGGAAGCTGGGCACAGTTGGAATCCTGCAATCTAAAGTGCCTTTATAAAGTGCCTTAAGTGCCTTTATTTATAGGTACAGCTATTTTTTCTGTCACTTTCAGTTTTTTATATGTTTCAATGATGAAAGCTTCTGCTTTAAAAAAAACCCCAAAACGGTTGCTTGTTATTACATAATAGTTCATAAGCAGTACTGGATTGAGTTTTAGGATCTTCTAAACTAAAATAAACAAGATGAAATAATTTGGAATTTATTTGGGGTAAGTCCTATATTATTCCCATGTATAGGCAGATTGTGGTTGTGAATTGCTCCTGCATGAAACTCAGTGTGAGAACTTCACATGGTCTTCAGTAATCAAACATACGTAGCTATGCAGCATAAAAAAAAAAAAAAAAGGGTCTCATTGGCCGACTTTAAAAGATTTTCCTCCAGTACACATTACTAACTACAAGCTGCAAGACTCGTAGTTACAAGCTGCAAGACTCGTAGTTACAAGCTGCAAGACTCGTAGTTACAAGCTGCAAGACTCGTAGTTACAAGC
>NW_005187685.1:10623-11790 GCF_000239375.1 Pundamilia nyererei | reverse complement strand
GTAGTTACAAGCTGCAAGACTCGTAGTTACAAGCTGCAAGACTCGTAGTTACAAGCTGCAAGACTCGTAGTTACAAGCTGCAAGACTCGTAGTTAGGTGTCATTTAGCGGTGTTAAGCCTATTGCCAAAGGAAAATGTCTGTGTATACAAACACAGACACACACACACTTGAGCCATTAAGGCCAGCAGGAAGTCAATTTGCCAGTCCTGATAAATTGAGACATGGCTTTAGAGAAGTGCCAGTGCTCTCTGCCTTCATAAAAGCATTAAAAATGCAAAGCAGGGGGCTTTCAGCAGCTGCCATTGCTCACCTTGAATTTGAAGATAAATACTGCACTGAAATGCCTAAGTGGCTGGGGCTGCAAGGAAAATCAGAAAGCAGCTTAATCCTGAAGATCTCCAGCAGTGTTCTCGGCACATGTCTGGGGCCAAACTGGCACTGTGTTCTAACTAGGGATGGACCGATCCGATATTACGTATCGGTCCGATACCGACCTAAATTAATGGATCGGATATCGGAGAGAAATAAAAAATGTAATCCGATCCATTAAATATCAAAAAAGCACCTCACAAAACTTGCGACATGGCGTAACTCTGCTCATAACCGTAGCACGTCGGAGCAGTATGCATCAGGTGATAGAGCGTCTGTGGCGTGCAAGACCTGTCAGCGGTCTGGTTGAGTATTTGTAGCCTCGCTACCAAACCGGCATTTCATCTCCGAGAAAGTTATCCAAGAGAGAAGTAAAGCAAGTGTGTAAGTTCATCTCTGAATGTTTGTAAAGCATTCCAGCGTTAAGCTTAACAACCAATATATGGAGCGACTGCTTCTTCTCTCTCCCTCCCTCTCCTGTTGCTACTTCAATCGTGAAACTGATTAATGATCAGCTGATCGGCTTTTCTGTCGCGAGTCCGTCTCTCTTGTTTGTTTATCGCCCACTTCGTCCCAGAAAGAGGAAACCAGCGGCTGAACAACAGCAGCACGTTTAAGCTTGATAATCTGTTGTTAGTAGAGCTGGGTGATATAAGATTTTTTTCATATCACGATATGTTTTTTTCATTTCAGGCGATAACGATATATATCATGATATAAGCTAAATAACTATATTTGTAAGATTTAAATGTGCCGTTGCTCACAAGTAAAATGTGAAATAATCAGCAGCTTGTTTT
>NW_005187685.1:9370-10303 GCF_000239375.1 Pundamilia nyererei | reverse complement strand
AAAAGCCGAATGACGAATTAGCGCTTCCAGTCAGAGATTAAGCTGCACCACTTTACTGTATTTCCAGACTTGCTTTCGGCACAATTTACAGTGCGCGCTACTCTGTTTTTTTGTCAGACTTGAAATAGCCGAAATACCTCCACACTACGAAACTTCTATGGCTCTTCCGTTCGACAATCTCTCCGGCATTGGAACCATCATCTGTTTTCTCTTCGGTAACGCTCTCGGTTGATTTTTCTAGTCGGCACACTCATTTCCTCCATTCCCCGGGTGGAATGGCGGTTGACTGCTTCCCAAACAAATACAGCATGGCACTTGTGCTGTACGTAACAAGTCACGTGACGTGACGCTGCGGCTGTGATTGGTTCGGCTCTGCGCTACTTAATTTGGATTGGCTGTTCTTTTTTTTTCTTTTCTTTTTTTTAAGAGGACAAGAGCAGTGAGGTCTATCGCAATAGTTTAATTTTTCTATCGAGAAAAAGTTATTTCGCAATACATATCGTTATCGTTCTATCGCCCAGCTCTAGTTGTTAGAATTTATTTAATATTACTTTCTACACCAGGATCTTTTTCTACGTAGCTGACGGCTGGTAACTGTCTAGCAAAGTTTAGCCAGGGGGGCCGATAAGGCATGAACAGTGAAAAGGGGGCACACAAAGACATACTTTTCTTTCATATTCTCAGTTAAAATGTCAAGCTTTTAATAAATAATTATCTGAATTTTACACCCAAAGTTTTAATCTGATGTAAGATGTATAGAAGTCCATTACTGTATATAGCAACTATTAAGTCTAATATCCGGTTGTTCAGTGATGACGCGACGAATCCTACTTCCGGGTCTAAAGTAGTCTGCGTTTAATATGGCATTTGTGTTGTTAACATGTTTAATGTTATGTATTTTCTTCTATTTGATCTCAAAAAGCTCCTAAAACA
>NW_005187685.1:5885-8271 GCF_000239375.1 Pundamilia nyererei | reverse complement strand
TTTAGTGTTTGTTTTTTGTTGTTGTTGTTTTTTTAAACTTGAGTATGAACTTATACAAAATGCAGCAAGATATTAAAAAAAACATTTTTATTGATTAAAAAACACACTATATCGGATTCATATCGGTATCGGCCGATATCCAAATTTATGATATCGGTATCGGACATAAAAAAAGTCATATCGTGCCATCTCTAGTTCTAACATACTCCCATTTCATAGATAGACTTCAGGCTCTTCTCACCACTCTGTGTTACTGACTCAGCTGGAAGAACCCAATGAAAAATTTTCTTGAATTCCAAGTGAGAACCTCTAGATCACATATTGACTAGAGAAAAAACAATTACTAACAATTCGAGAAGCGGTGAAGGAAGCCATGACATCAGGGATGTCGCTCTTTTGACCTGAACGAACAGCAGAGTTAAACTGGAAAAATACAAGAAACTGTGCATCATCGGAGCAACTGAGAAATGCACTGGAGAAATAGATGAGGACATGAACGAAGCGTCTTACCTTGAAGGATGCTACTGATGTAATATTATTAGAATTGATGGTATTCCAGAGGGTGCAGAAGGCACCTCCACTGTCGCTTTTATAAAAAAAAAAATCTGATGAAGTTGGAACTGGCTTGAAAACACTAAGCTGAACCAAGAGTGTGACCTGGGAATAGAGTAAGCACACTGGGCCCTTGCACCAAAGGTGATACACCCGAATCTTATTAGGCTAAATCTCAGGGGTCAAAACTTTGCATTTGCATCTTTTCCATTCTCTAATTTGACTATGCCCCCTAACTTTTATTTGGATTCCCATACTGTCACTCTGATTTTGTTTGAACATTATAGTAGAATGACATTTTAGAAATAGCCATATTCTTCTCTTCTTGTTTTAACCATAAATACTGATGCTTCTGAATCTGCCTCCAAGCTTTGTTTTTTATTTTAATTCTCTTTTCTCACTTAAAACTGGGAACCCCATTTGTTGGCTGCAAGGTTTTGGATTATGCTATTTGTGTTCATTTTGAGGTCTGTGATAATAAATGCAGTTTCTTTCTTTTTTTTTTTTTAAAGATAGCTATCAAAAAAAAAAAAAAAAAAAAGAGTTTTCACACACTTTCACATCTTCTAGAAGCAGGAAGAAGAGAGGAGTGAATCATATAAGGCTTATATGATTTAGTCATGAAAGTGGCCACTTTCATATATTGTTTTAGTAAGTTTTCAAAACATACTAGTTTCATTTATATACTTTTTCTAGGGATCATATCTTTTTTTCACTCTTGTATACTTTTCATACAAGTTTCACACAAGACAGATACAAACTTTATAAGATTTATATCTTTTCCATATGGGAGGTAGCTCCAAACAGAAAAAAGCAGTCAAAAAACGAGGGGTTTGGTTATGAAAAGTCTGACACAGACCAGATAAAACTGTACTATGCAATTATGGTGCATACCGGTCCCCACCTCAGACTCAAACACAGCAAATCTATTCTACCACCGATGCAAAAATCATGTGAAAGAGTATGAAGAGAGTTTACTGATGAGAAGAAAAAAAAGAGCTGCCAGGTGCTCCAAATAAACCTTAGACTCAAACGTTAGAACAGGCTTTTCCACGCAGCACGCCGTGTAATAAATACTCACAAAGAAAATGGCGGCCCGAGATTCACAGAATTTACAGAAAATGCACTATTTTGTGATATAAATGCTTCAATCGCTATCAGTTTGTCAGTTTGACTCTAAAGTGCTGTACTGTATGTTTGTAAGTTTTCTCCCCAACAAACACAACAATGTCGACAAAACGTCGAGTGGGTGCCTTTGGCTTGATTCTATAGTACTGCATTTATTTTTCTACAAGGTTTGAACTTAGAGAGTGTTTAAACAAGAGAGAAAAGTGTGAAAATGTTCCTGCCTGTCTGAGAAAAGTGTATAAAGTGTGTAGTGAGGGGTTTTACAGCCTTAAAACATCTATAATAATTGTAAAAAATAAAGTTGGCTACTTTGCGGATCACTTATCGCAGGTTATTGTTAGAACATAACTACCGCGATAACGAGGGACCGCTGTAGTTATATATAGTTAGCTAGTGAAGCAGACTGCAAAACCTTGATGATCACACAATTTTTTTAATTATCTTTTTTTTTTGCAGACAGGGAATACTGTATATGATTTCGTTGATTTTATCCCAAAATCTCGTTTCTTCCTTTTCTGTGCATGTTACCTGTTGTTTGACTGTTTAATTTGGAAAATAGAAGTAAAAGAAAAAAAAACAACAACAAAAAAACTATCACCATGTGGGCAAAAATACGTTTGCCTTAGAGGCCTGGATACAAAGCGCGCGCGCACACACACACACACACACACACACACACACACACACACACACACACACACACACA
>NW_005187685.1:0-4739 GCF_000239375.1 Pundamilia nyererei | reverse complement strand
TTGTAGCTCTGCTCTAACAGAACGTACGTACCTGGCCCCGCCTACTATCCTCGGAAACGTAAAATGATTGGCTAGAAGTGTATCACAGCTCAGGAAAAAAAAGCACCGAAATAAAGCACCGAAATGTGCGCTGCTTTTCGGTCTGGTTACTACCGTTTATGTCAGAACTGGTGCCATCATGGCACCGGACACCGGTACCCATCCCTAGTCAAAAGTGTTTAACATTCTGTTTCTTTGGATTACTCACTGTACTTCTGAGCCGACATGCTGGTTTTTAAATTCCTATTTATAACCACAAAACACATAAACAATGTTATCTTTGCTAGAGATCAGAATTACTGAGACTGAGGATTTTAATGAGTAACAGCACAGACCTACTGCTTTTAAAACATGTCTCTATGAAGCCCATCTGTTTAGTCTGTTCAAACTGGGTTTGTACCTTCCTACTCTTGTTTCTCATCAAACACAGTGAATCAAAAAGGAACAACTTTTTGATTCAATTTCATTTTCTTCTCTTTTATTATTTTGAGTTCCACCAGGAGAACGCCTGTGTGTTTTTTGTATGCAGTAACACTGTTTATATTGCATGGGTGAGATCACCGTGTGCAACGTACTGATAACCTTAGAAGAAGAGGGAACTAATGGGAACGCAAGTTAATTATTTGTAATCAATATGAATGTGTCAGTTAGCCAGTGACAACATGAGATACACTGTAATTAGAGTGGAGGAACAATAGAGCATGCAAACCTTTCACACATTTTAGCTAATATGAGCTGGTTCCAGTGTGTCAGTACACACAGTGCCTCTTACTTGATGTTTCTTGGGCTCTGGTGACATCTCCTGTGGGATGAATTTGATCGGTCCTTTGATCTGCCTCCTGGACCTCTTGGTGCCATCTGGTAACGTCTCCATGGCAATATCAGCTTCATCGCTGCTGGCTTGGTCACACTCAGAGCATTGCCTAAGGAAATTGAAAACGACTTGACTCATTTAATTGAATAAATTTTTTTCTTTTTTAATCATACACCTAAATCTTCAGTCTTTAATGTAACGATTAGTTGATTGTGTTTACAAACAGACAATGCGGTGCACATCGCAAATTAGCTCGCATAGACACATTAGTTGTGCTGCTTCTTAATGATGGTATCTTAGCTAACAACCCCAACTACCAGATTCAACTTGTAATTGGCTAAAAATCACTTAGTCTACTGGTGAGAGGGACGTTGCTAGCAGTCATTTTTTTCAAGCAATGCTGAAATTTCCACATTCCGACCCTTCAGGAGCTGTCCACTCAGCACAGCAACTGTTAATATAGAGCGTTATTAAATTTATTGCTAATGCAATTATATGGCACATTGACTTCTGAGGAAATTTTAGATGGCACTCGTCATCAAAAAGGTTGCCTACCCCTGGCTAGCATAAACACAATATACAGTTCCCTGTTAGTGTAGGAAATGGAAATCAGCTGAGACAGCTCTGAAACATCTGCTTACATCTCGTTGAATTCATTTGCGGAAATCAAAAAAAGAGCAGCAGGTCATCTGCCTGTACAGTAAGAATCTGCCCCGCTCACATTAAAAATTATTGCGAGTGGTGCTTCTTTTCTCCAAGCTGAGCCATTACAACCGATGTTAGTTTCCCACCTGCTGAATGTCATTTTAACCCCTGACTGTTCAGATGTGGAGACAAACTAACACTCTACAACGTAGGCAACAGAAAATAGCTATTTTTTAAAATTATTTTACTCATTGTTTTCTACATAATAGAATCAAGCTGAGTACATTAAAATTAGAATGTGGATTTGAATAACATTTGTATTCTAATGTACTAGTATTAATTCAAAAGTTAAATACGAAAATATGAATACTGCAGAAGATTACATTGCTTTTGCATAAAAACAGAATAGGTAGAATTGTCATTCAAAGAGCTACTTTTTACTTTTTTACTTTCAGACCATTTACTTTTTCACTTTTAACTGAGTAAAAAAAGTTTAGTATTTTTTAACACAGATTTTTGTACTTTTGCTTAAGTAAAGAGTCTCAGTAAATTTGCCGCTTCTGGTTATTATAAATCTCCGGCTCTCTTCCACAGCTTGTCTTTGTCCTGTCTTCTTCCCCTCACCTCCAACCAGTCGCTGCAGATGGCTGCCCCTCCCTGAGCCTGGTTCTGCTGGAGGTTTCTCCCTGTTAAAAGGGAGTTTTTACCTTCCCACTGTGGCCAAACTGCTTGTTCATAGGGGGGGGTCATATGATTGTGGTTCTCTCTGCTTTCTCTGAATTATTGTAGGATCTTTACTCTTCTTTTTAATATAAAGCTGCTTGAGGCAGCTGTTGTTGTGTGCTATATAAATAAAATTGAATGAACTGAATTGCACTTAAGGAAATGAGAAATGGGGTTGATGTGTGACTTTCACTAATGACTGTTTTGTGCCAGTTTTATCTCATATGACTCACAACAACGGATGCTGTCAGCTGCTCAAATTAGATCACTTTTCATGGTGTTTAGGGGAGAGCCTCAGGGTCCACTTAAACCCAACTTACCAATAGCTGTTCTTGGTCTTCTTGGGCATTCGTGTTAGTGGTGGCTCCAGGCAGCCCAGGTGGTAGTAGAGCTTGCATGTGTCACACAGTACAAGCAGATGTTGGTCCTGGTTTTTTTTACAAATTCCGCAGCTGCAGAAATACATCAGGTTTCAGTGAGTATGAGAAATAATGAGCATGAGAAAAGGTTGTTGCTTTTTGTTTTATTTTTGTTTTATAACAAAATTTCTCTAACTGTATAATGAATTCCAATAGGAAAGAGGGAAAGAGCCTCCGTGTTTTACAGATGATGCTCACTGATGTATCGCGCTTTTGATCTCCTCTGTACATATTGAAAACAATTTGATTCATCACTCCGTAACACCAGTTGCCACGGATTTTCAGTCCAGTTATGCTATTTAAGTGTAACCTCATTTCCCCATTTCCCTTCCTTAAGAAGGGCTTCTTGACAGACACCCATCAAGTGAGACCTTTTCTTATTAGGCTTCAGTAAACAGCTGATGGATCAGCTGAAGGGCCAGATGCTTCTGTCGGGTCCTATGTCAGGTTTTTGTTTCCCATTTCTTAAAGACTTTCACAGACGTTGTTTATCAGCTACAGGTAGCTTTTAGACCCATCACTTCCACATGCACTACTCCAATTTCCTCAAATATTGTATGAGCACACTTCATCCACACTGAGATATCCCATGTTGTCAGCTCAAGCTCTTCGGGAATCACTGTGAAGTTTTATATTATAGAAGTCTGTCAGACTGTTATCTTTGGTATTTTATAGAAATGTGATTTTGGGTTTAAAACAGAATGATGTCCTTCTTCACTTGCATTAACATGTCTTCAGACCTGAAACTGGGTTTTTCAAGGAACAGCTACTAAATGAACAACTTACACTTGGAAGCGGCTTAAGATGTTTTTCTTGCATAATCAGTCAGTGGATAATCAGGGAACAGATCTCATCTGACCATGAAATTGCTTGTCAGACAACTGTTGCATTTTTAGCCATTGAAAATATGGACTGAGAATACATGAAAATGGCAGCCGCCAGTTTTACCCCTCAGTCTCCTAGCAGTTGTACCTATGGTACAAGTTTGAAAATTCTAGGTAACTTCCTTCTGGAGTTATCGCAATCACAATATTTTCAGAAAACCTGACCTCTCATCTTAATCATAAAGTCGAGGTCGCTGAAATCCAAACTCATACAAAATCTTTAGTAGTAGATATTAATTTTAAAATTATAGATTGTGAATGCGATAACTCAAGAATGAGGCAAACTTGGGTGTCCACACTGCCCGCCTGCTCACCTACTTGGCAGGGTGACGACAATACCTCATTAGCCTTTTATGGCTAAGGAGTGAAAATGGCTCCAATTCCAAACCAATTAATGCAATGCTTTTGTTAACTCCTTGAATTAAAGCTTTAAGACTGAACAAAAAAATAAAAATAAAAAATGACTGCGGTGCCCATAGGCAGAATGACAAGAACAAGTATCAAATACTTATTTGAGTTAAATGCATTAGATTCAGATAAATTCTCCTACTTCAAAGCACTGAAGAAGACGGATAAAAAACAATCCTCGTCCTAACATTTTACCCATTTCATTAACCTTTGCCTTTCTCGCTCCATCATGACTCAAAGCTATTGTGTGTTTACCTGTAGAGGATCGCTGGCAGACTAGATGCCTTCCCTTGGGTGCCTCCTTCCTTCTTGCTGGGCTTCCTTTCTTTTGGGGCCTTCAAGATTGGTGGAGTATTTAATTTCTACCAAAAAAAAGAAACACACACACAAAAAGTTTGATGAATATTTAATATACATGAAAAGTAACTTATACTTCACTGCGAAGTAGATTTTATAAAAACTAAGACAAATAAGATTTTCTTTGAAAAAGGAATACACAGCTCATCATAGTATTCAAGTCAGTTAAATTTCTGAAATATTGATGTAGTCAGTTAAGTAGCAGGGGGTTCCCAGATGCTTTGAAAATGAACAACATTTGCACTAGAATGGCAAGAATGAGACAACCCCCAAAACAGAAATGGTTTTTCATATTTTTTTTCCCCCCCAGTTTTTCAACTCCAGGAGTTGGGCTACTTGTAGCCCAACAAGTATCTGTTTGCAGTGGGTCCTGCAAGCAGATAAGATAAGATAAGATAGAACTTTATTAATCCCTCGGGTGGGTTCCTCTGGGAAATTCGACTTCCAAAA
>NW_005187684.1:678212-691648 GCF_000239375.1 Pundamilia nyererei | reverse complement strand
TAAATATTATACTTTCCTGTTTTAAAATTTATGATGGCTCAAACCTTACAAATTATAATAACTCATCACCACCTGTGTGAACTACAAGGGTGCCATCTTTTTTCTTTTCAATCCATTAAGTACCACATTTTACACACTGAGCAAGAAAGGAAGTGAGCTCTTCATGGTGACTCCAGAAATGTTAATGTATCACTTTCTAGCATACACTTGTCATTGCTCTACATTTTACAGTGCAGTATAAGAGTCCCGCCACAAGGAGACACTAAAGGATTTCAAATCAACTGTTTCTGCTTCCAAAGCGGCGCCAACCGTCACCACCGATGATCGTACTTATATAACATAGACTGTGGATGCATGTTTGAGTTGATACATCACTTAAAGCCACCACTGTTCAGGCATGACATTATAGGGGTTGAAAAAAATGCAGTCTTTTATTGTAGAAGTGCTGGACTCAACCTGGTGGTGGTGTGATTGTGATAGATAGATAGATAGATGTGTGTGTGTGTGTGTGTGTGTTATTGGGAATGCAAGAACACCAAACAATCACATTTTTGTTATATATTGCTTAACAAATATATCAGACCACCATGCACAAATTTCCAAATGTGCTATTTTAGAAAAAAATTGGAAAAAATAGTAAAGCATATTATTGTTTTTTTGTGAAAATGACATCTTACATTTGATTGAGCTACCTTCAAACTTTAAAGTAAACATTTCAATGTTACAATGAAATCCTATGCTGCTACTATCTATAAAAACAGAGGAAATATCTACCTATATCATCTGCCCGTTAGGTTTCTTTTTGATACACAACATTTTCATCCCTGGGTACTAACGTCTTTTGTTGTTGTTGACAGTTCTCAGGAGGGACCTAAAAGAAATAAGGGGTCAGTTATGAAAACTTCACTGGACATGGAAAGCGCAGTGTATATAAGCTACTTATAGAACAACGTGATTTATGGGAGGTAGGGTAACAGGGGTGTCAAACAAAGGGCCCAGGGGACAGACGCGACCCACAAAAGGTCTAATTTGTCTCATTGGATGGCTCAGCATGTGACAACTACAGTGAAGTAATTAATAAATCTATGCTACAAACCCAGGTTTGCTGATCTAAGCATTTATATAAAACACAGGAGTCTAAAAATCGGGGGAGTTCAAAGTCCTTTTAGAAAGACTATTTGGGCTGTTCTTCCATTTTGTAGAAACAATACTTTCTGTTGTGTGGCAACATTGTTTTTCACTTAGGAACAGCATTTAAAAAAATCTTATGGTTCACGTGACACAGAGCTGTTTTTATTTACTTGTCTGGAACACTTGCAATCGAGCTATATTTAGCCCTTGATAAGATGTGCTTTATATCCCTTGTGCGTAGAAAACGGGAATCTCTCTTCAAGGGGAAAAGTGGGATTAGTAGGTGGGGTGGTCCTAATGGTAAAATTAGTAAATTCAATACAAATAAAATAAGAAATGGTATATGAGATAGTAAGATAAAAAGAACATGAGGACATAAACATGCAATTATTTTGCAAACTTGTTTCTGAAAAAATCAAATCAAATAAAAACAGCTTCTTCTTTTCTTAACCACCCATCCAAAGTTTTGTCTAACTAACTTAAAATGAAATGGAGAAAAGCCCAACTTTTGAGATAATAACATGAAATTTTGAGTTATAGACACAAATAAATAATGTATTTTTAAAAAGGTTTTTATCAATGGCGGAAGCAAGCTTTCATGTTTTTGATCTTAATTTATGAGTCAAAATAAAATGCATAAAAAGCAAAACAAAACAAAAAATAAATAAAGTGAAGTTCATGAGAAATAAATACAGCTTTTAAATATTTTTGCTTCCCTGGGAACTCACTAAACCCTTTATCTAGTCTTAAACCTAAAAGAAACGTTTCCATACCTTTTATTTTAATTTGTTTTCATGTATGTTTTACTTAAAGTCAGCTAGTCCCCGTAATGTGCGCTAATCCCCCAAATAATCCCTTAAAATCAAACGCAGTGTTTAATTGTGAAAAGCTGAAACAGGAAGTTGTAGATTTATGCTGGTTAGCGTAACAGCGGTTGCCGCCGGGGTCTACGGGACCGTCCCTCCCAGGAAGACAGAACCCGACACCGCCTCCTGCTCCTCCTGCCTCCGTCGTTGAGGGCCGTCCTGGAGAGCGGTCCGCCGTCTCTTCTTCGTATTGGACACTGTGTCATCACTCATTTTTATTCAGCGAGCTGGTTAGCAGGTATTAGCCACCCAAACCAAAGACTGTGTCAACATCTGGTTGCTTCTGCAAAGCTAAGCATAAACCGCTAATCTTTTTTTTCTTTTTCTTTCTTTTTTTCTTTGTTTCAGCCTTCTCTGTCTAATTCAGTTGCTTGTTTTGGCTTTTAGCCAGAGAGTGTGTGAGGGACACATTTAGATTCAGACAACGTGACTGCATGCTACGAGCGACAAGAAATAACGGAAAGCAGGAGCAGCGAGAAAGCCTGAAAAGGACCGATTGTTGATTTCACCAAGATAAACAACTGGCACAACAAGGTGAGCCTCGGAAAACAACATTTGCATTCAGCTACATGATCACAGATTGATTAAACATTCATTTTGCTATGGCATCATTCCCATCGAGTGTCAGATGCTGATGTCGGAGGCCATCGGCTATTTGCATCTCTCTGTGCCCGGCAGGAGATTCATTGTAGCTGCTGACCTGCCTGACAGGGTTTCATCTTTTGTTGTTGGTTTTTTGTTTGTTTGTTTGTTTGTTTGTTTTTACCGGCCTGATGGGAATCAGTTGAGTAAAACAATAGGCGTACACTTTGGCTGACTCAAGCTTTGATTTCCTTTGAGTTGAACTTTATTACAATACCAGGAGAAAAGTTGCAGTCAGATATGCTACATTATATCATGAAGATCATATTCAGGAAATACCCAGGGCAGGCAACCTTTTTTTTTTTTTTTAATAACTGCACTCTGAATTTTCCAAGAAATACACTCAGGGTGTAGCCAACGCATGTTAGTATTGTTCAACATTTGCTCTACTTTATGATACACAATGGCATTTAATAGAGTGACTTTCAGTACAGCTTGACATTCAAGCATCTTTTCCTCTATCTTCATCCTATCTTCCCTTTCTCTTTCCCTTCCCTTTATTTTCCTCCAGTCCACCTACATCTCCTCCTTCCCTACATGTCCACTCCACCTCCTCTTCTCCGTTTCTTTATGCACTTGACACCCCCTTTTGCCCTTGTCCACATTTCTCCACCTCCCCTTCTGTCCTCTCAACCCCTCATTCATCTCTATGGCTCTCTCTTTTCCCCTTCATTGATTTGCCCGGTGGCGTTGCTAAGAGACGACCGCAGTCGGAGCGCTGCAAAGGATAGAGTAGATGACAGACAGTTTTACCTGCTCAGAAAAGGAAGTGAAGATTGAAACAGGAGATTCTCTGTCAGATATCATGTGGCTTTGGTATGTAATAGCTAAAGCTGGTTGGTTGTGTAAGAAAGTTGCACCAGTAGTTTACAAAGAAAGACGTGAGTTTGTGGAGGTTTTTTATTCAGTTTTATTTGAACATGACTGCAGTTAAGGATTATTGATTAATGTGCTTTTATGATTACCTTTTTATATGTTCCGTATATGAAACTGAGAAAATGGAAGGAAATGTCTGTAACTGATTGTCTGGAGCCTAAAATAAGCTTTTCAAATGTTTCATATTGTAGAGCTGAATCTGAAAATTTGACAGCTCTATTGCTTTGTTTGTTTTATAGTATAGTTTAAAAAAAGTGTCCTGCAACTAGATTTGTCAAAAAAAATTGATACTCTGATACAAAAAAATTGTATTGAATTAATAGTCATTTGTAAAAGTACCAACAGTGCCATCATTCAGACAACTATAATCAGTTGTCTAATAGACAAAATAGCTTTCTGTTAAAGTAAGAAAAGTTTAGCAGCAGCTAGACAGAAACAGTGGAAACGTGCACTACAGACTCTGTTTGATCAGCAGTGAAAACATGGAGCCAAATCACTAAAGCACTGCTCTACCTCAGACGTCTTAAATCATTGTTGTTACAAAGAAACCAAACACTGCCTGGTGTGAGTTTTTTTTTTTTTTTTTGCTACCTACGAGAAACTTAAAATATTTGTCCTATTAGTTTTCAATTATATGATATAAATTTATATTATTTTTTGTATTGCTCTGGTGTTTTTCTTTTCTTTTTTAATGTCTCTTTATAGTTTGTAATTTTTTTTCCCTGTGGCATCAAAAATGGCATTGAGTAACGGGTATTTTCCTTGGTGTCAGTATTATGTTTGAAATTTCAGTATCATGACAACCCTACTTACAGGTGCAACTTACTAAGTTTTGACTTAATGCAATGTTGGCATAAAGCCATTCCGGGTCATGTTAAAATCTTAAGATGAAATTTTATATTATTCTGTCTTATTTTGGTATTTATTTATTTCTTTTGCCCAACTTCTTATGTGGAAGTGTCTACAGGACTGGTAGTTTTAAACTTGAATAACCTGAATATACTGCTACTACTACTACTAATAATATGGATAATTATAGTAATAACAATTGATAGCAGTGAACAGAAATTTTCATTCACATTTCCAACATAAAAATATGTATAATAATAGATTTCAATCAGGGAAAAAAGCAGAAAGAAAAAAAAATCTCTAATGCTGTTCTTTTTTTAGCAGCAAACACTGTGCCCATTGGAGCACAACAAGACTTTGTCTTCTAAGAACACATAGGGCTTAAGTATAAGCTGGGATGTAGCCTTTCAATCTGTGGTGAGAGGTGAAAAAGTTACAGGCTGGCCTCTTATTGTGTAACCAATTAACTGTTAAACAGAGGTGTCCGGAGATAGTCACTCAGAGCATTAAAACCCAAAGCTAACAGTGGCATTGGTATCTGAACACTACACTACTACAGAGAAACATAAAACCTCAGCCACACCCTGCCGACACCACTTTTTTATTAACTTTTTTCCTATATTACGTGATAAATCTAAACCCCCCACTTGCATCTTATATATTCTTTTAGGATACAATTTTTAAGCTTTTTTTGTTTTTGTTTTAAATTGGTGTTTTTAATAATGAATGTATGAGTTACCGCACACCATGTGGCTCCTGTGCATTGGGCATGATTGTTAAATTCCCATTTTTTTCCTTGTTTTAAAAGACATGTATGAAGTCTTTCATAATTTTAAACATCTTTGAAGAAGTCTCTGCTTGTTAATGTAGAAACTAGGAATTCTAAAAGTTCTTAGAAACCCCTTTGTGGGGTAATTTACAGTAATTGGTAAAACAATAGTATTAAAAATACAAAACTTGCACATTCGGGCCACAGGAGTGTCCCAACACCCACTCACTTTTTTAATACTTTTCTCACTGTACAATGGGACTTTTCAGACGTTACCCAGTGTAACTCCAGCAGTGTTGCCAGCTGTTCACCATTCTGCTCTTCCTTGGTCCCCACACACAGTACTGCATAAATAAGAGAGGCAGAATTAGAAAATATTCACCAGCTGTGCCAGCCAGCATCTCCCTGGCACTGCCCCATGAAACCTTCACTCCACCTTTCCCGCTGCAGCTGAGCCACAACCTCATCCCATCACAACCTCGTACACAGTAACACATTACTTATAACATATAACATTATAGAAATACTTTTACATTAGCAGAATGAAGAACTGATTGGTGTAAAAATGGAACAAAACAAGGCAAAATAAAGCCCAGGGCAAAAAAAAAAAAAGGCATTAGTTAGCTCTCAACTGCATGAAGTGTACACACACAATAACAAATATCAAAAAGAACTAAAAGAAGTTTACTGGACAGTATCCTTGGCCACACACCAGTGAATACCAGTAACTGGGCACAGTAGAGTCTGAGGTCGTTTGGAGGGTCATTGGACACTAATAGAAACCATATGTTAAAAATGTTTGACATGTGTAATTTTATATTGTATTTCTTCAAAGGCACACAAAAAGTATAAAAACACGTAGTTCACTTTGGATGTCTTAATTAAACTTTTAATTTTTTGTATCATTTAGTAACAGTGATGTTGAATTTCACTGACTTTTAAGTCTAACAGTATTGCAGTGTTTGTAGCTGAGTAACCAGTAAAAAGGTTTTCCTTTCTATCCGTTGCCTCAGATTCTTTGAAAGCTTGCAGAAGTTTAAAGTGCTATCATTGGCTGTGCAGTTTAAAAAAGCTTACAGAACTGTATCAATCAGCAAAATAGCTACACAAAAAAACAAGACCTAAACAACCGATGTACATAGCAGACTTATAAATATTTAGTTATATTTAATATTTAAAGATTTTTTATATGCAAGCACAGTAAATGTATCCCTAGAATTGGGATAAGTCCATATACTATGAAAACACGGTACTTGGTAATTGCATTTTTGCATTTGAGGTACATTTTTCATCTGTCATGTGGTGCAACAGACTAGCAGACTTTGTATTTTAAAATGATTTACTTCAAATGAAAGCTGTGAGTAGTTCTTTTAATCTTTAGTTCTGTACATGCTACAATACTTTATCTACACAAAGCCTATCATGCAGTTAATACAACCTTTGACAAGTGAATAAAATAACCACTATTACAACGCAAAGCTTTTAATGTGTCAGTGGTAATAAAATTTGAAAGGGTCTACATGTAAACATGTCTCACCACAAAACATGAAAAAGCCCCAGTGACCTTGGAGATCCAACAAAGTGCCACGTAATGAAAATAATTGTTACTTAAAACCTTCTTGATGTGTCACTTGTTACTTTACCATTTGCAGTGTTTCATCACAAACTATCCAGAGAAAATGTATTCAGTCAGAGCAAACACTGGTTTGTTGTTATTATGTACAGACTTTAGAACCAGAGTAATGGAGTGCACCATACAAAAAAGGCTTCACTAATGGTCAAGTTATAGTAGTAGTTATGCCAAGTTATTGGACTAGTTACTACTAGTTAATGCAGTCACAGACTGTTTACAAATGAGATCAAGCCTGCAGCGCTTCCAAACTAAGTAAAGACACAAGTGCAGTTTTTACCCAAGGATCATGAGATCTGTACACTTAAGCTGGTAAACTTAAGTGTACAGCAAGGAGGTTGCTAATAGGATTGTTACCTTTAAACCATGTGTTAACACACACACTTGCCCTCTCTCCCTCCTCATCACTACATTCTCAGAATAACAAGAACAGATTTGAAATGTAAATCCCTTCTGCTGAATGCCATCTCAGGGTCTGTGACCAGCCAGCCACATCAGCACCGACAGTGTCATTGCTAAAAGTACTGTTAATGTGTTAAGTACATAATAAAAGGGATTCACTTACAAACAATAGTTGATGGATTTATAGTAAGATTTTTTTAAGTTTTGTTTTTTATTACCCGTCAGGCATAGAAGGCTGATGGGGTATTGTTGTCAGGGCTGGCGGGCCACGTGGGCACCCATGTTTATGAATGTGAGGAGACATAGGAGGAGAAGTAGGAGCTTCAAATTGATACCATGGGTGCATCTACTAAAAATCTCAGATGAGTTCAGAGGACGTTTTCTGAAAACTTTGTGAATGTGATAACTTGAGGACAAGACGAGGTAAGATTTTGAAATTGATACTATAGGTGTCTCTACTAGGGAGCTAAGAGGTAGTTCTGATGGTTGCCGGTATTTTTATAGTATTATTTTATAGTTTTTAGTTGTGCTTTATGACCAAAAATTTGGGTAACTGTATTTTTTTTTAACTTTTTTTTTTCAAAACACAGTATAGTATTTTATTAGTGTTTAGACTTGATCATTAATTTTGCACAAGTGGCACTTTTTTTTAGGTTTTCAATGGCTTTCTCTTCCATCAGGAGTGTATAGAAAAGGAAAATAAAATACTCATAAGCTCTACTAACCTAAAGTAATTCAATTCAATTCAATTTTATTTATATAGCGCCAAATCACAACATAAGTCGCCTCAAGGCGCTTCATAGATACAGAGAAAAACACAACAATCATATGACCCCCTATGAGCAAGCACTTTGGCAACAGTGGGAAGGAAAAACTCCCTTTTAACAGGAAGAAACCTCCGGCAGAACCAGGCTCAGGGAGGGGCGGCCATCTGCTGCGACCGGTTGGGGTGAGAGAAGGAAGACAGGATAAAAGACATGCTGTGGAAGAGAGACAGAGGTTAATAACAGATATTATTATAAGTAAATATTAGACACAGGAACTCAGTCTTTAACAGGCTGCATATTCTGATTTGAGGTTGCATAAGATCCACCTTTTTAATGTTCATTTGCATCTCTCTGCTAATTAATGTTTCCACCGGAGCATTTTGGAAGCAAACCCCATTTGGAATTGTTCTTCCAAGCTTTGTGGTTTAGAGTACTCTGTTTTCATGAAAAAGCCTGAGTTTCATCTTTTTTTGTCTCACCTGGTTCCCTGCTGCTTTGCTCGGAAATGACTAGAAATAAAGTAAAATGAGCCTCATTCTTTAAAACACAAAAAGCTCCTCTTTCAGTCAACACTTTTTAATGAATTTGATCACCTAGTAGTTGACTGATGATTTCCTATCCATCCTCTGAGTGGAATATTTCTGTTTACCAACAAATAATTCAAGGTTTTAAGATGAACAAATTTTAAACCGCAAAACATCATCATCAAAGATTTCTTAAGGCAGTGTGCTGGTAGAAATCTGTCTGTGTCAGCAAATTTAGTGCTTAATGAGGCTAAAAAACTGTAGGATCTGTGTTCAGTTCAAACACCACCTTCAAGCTAATGGCCTCTGGTGAACTTCAGTTTATGTGCCTATATGAAACACATCCCTTTGCATCAGGCTAATTTCAGGTGATGGTGGGGGGTAAAGTGAAAGTTCTCCAGGTTCTGAAACTACATTGTTAATGTTGAAAGCATAGATGTTTACACACACACACACACACACACCTACAGACACAGACACATGCACATGCACATACACACATTCATGCATGCGGATAAATTCACACAGATAATCCCATCATCTTAAACTACTTACAGTAACTGTATTTCTTTCTCTCTGCCATACACATGTGTACACTTACTCTATCCAATCACTGTAAACCACTTAACTTTATCACACATGCTTAATTCCTTTATTTACACAGTTAAATGAATTAACTGTGTAAAAAAAGCCCTACTGAGTATAAAAGCAAAGATGGTCTTAAACTTTGCAGGGTACTGCACTCTTACTGTATTTATATATATTACTGGAAATCAATCGACTCTCACTTTAGTGTTAATCTTTGTTTGGCAAATCATCAAGGGTTGTCTGGTATTGCGGTTTGTCTCTAATTATTTCTCCAATAGAAATCACATAGCTGCTTAGACCATCCAATGAGATAACACAGCCTGTGTCAGTCCATTTGTTTCCACTCTGTTTGTCTAGTTACTAATCAATGTTTTGTGTAACTGCTGACAAAAGTACACATAATCATCACTGAAGGTCAGAGAAGGATAATAATGGTCTTCGCTCCATTTAATTACTATCTAAGTCAAATCAATGTCACAGTTAAATTGCATTAAGCCCAAAACTGCCCCACTTTTTAAACATTTGATATGATCAAATGTTTAAACTGAGAAAATATACCATTTAAAAAATAGCTTATTTGGAATTGATCACAGCAACACATTTATAAAAATAATTTGGGGGCAATAAATGGCTGGAAAAGTAAGAGTAGTAAAAAAGAAACAGAGGAGGTAACAGGTTGGTAACATCATTTAGTATGAAAACAACTTCTTACAGAGGTAAAGGTAAAGATTGGCAGAACTATAAATTGTGAAACAATTTCAGAATAATGAAATTGTTCTCAGTGTAAAAATCCAAAAACTGTTTAATATCTCGTTATCTACAGTAAATAATATAATTAAAAAGATTTGGGGACTATGGAGAAATCTCTGTCCTTAAAAATCAATAATGGATACCTGTCATCTTTGGGCCCCCAGGAAGTACTGCATTAAAAAGGCATGAAAAGGCAAGATTTTGTCTTGGAATTCACTGCACAGTTTGCTGTGCCATTCACAAATGTAGGTTGAAGCTCGAGAATGCAAAGCAGAAGTCATATGTGAACATGGTCCAGAAATACTACCATCTTCCCTAGGCCAAAGCTCATTTAAAATGGACTGAGGCAAAGTGGAAAACTGTTCTGTGCTGAGATAAATCAAAATTTAAAATTCTTTCTTGGAAACACGGCTGCAACATCCTCTGGACTAAAGAGGTGAGGGACATCTCATTTCAGAAGCCTGCATCCCTTAGGGTAGCTATGGAAATGGTAGCTTGCACATTTAGAAAGGCACCATTGGTGTTGAAAAGTATATACAGGAACCGGGGAAAGGCCTTGCATATTTTAGCAAGACAGTGCTAAAATATGCATGCTGCATATTGCAGATTTTACATCAGTCCAGGTGTTGAAATGGCCTGTTTGAAGTCCTCACCTCTCACCATTTGAAATTTCAACATTCCTCTCCTAAAAGTCTAGCAGCTGGTCTCCTCCATTGCCAAACTATTGTTAAAAGAAGAGGGGATGTTAAACAGTGGTAAACATAGCTCTCTCCCAACTTCTTTGAGACATGTTGCTACCATCAAATTGACAGCAAAATGTCTCAATTGTCACCAACTATTTATCATTGGAAATAAGCTGTGACTATGTTCACATAGAGTAGAGCTACGCCTTTGGCACCATTTTTTTTTTTTTTTTTTTTTTTTGCTGCACTTGTCCCGCACAAATAAAGAATTAATCAAGTTAACAATGATAAAAATGAATCAATAAAGTTGTTAAAAGATTTTTCTGCTACATCTCACAGTATTTACTTGTGCTTAAAGCCACATAGAATATAATTATAAAAATTTAGATAGACGTAGATCACATTACGTGTTCATAATATAAGGGACCAGAGCTGATATCAAACTCTGTGCTTCAAGTAAGTGAAGGTTGACGGCATGTCACACTGTGTGAGACGGGTCTAATAAAATCTAGGTCTCAATCTGTGTCATGCTGTACGCCATTAAGGTATGTCATACTGTGAGAGTGTGTGGTGTATGATGTTGCGACGGTGAAGGGAATAAAGCACATGATGGCAGAGATGCATCATCAGCTTGTGTCATCCTTGCATCTGTTCCACTCTTAGGCTTTAAAAAGTACAGCTTCATAAGATTGGCAGATTCTTACAATCTCTCAAGTGTCCCCTCTCATCCTCTACATCTCTCTCTCATTCTCCCTCTTTCTTGGCTTTTTAAAAGTAGACTGGAGACAACTGAAATGGTTACCCTCTGATGGATTTTATGAAGGTTTCAAGGAAAGATGTAGACTAAAAGCATCATTATATACCATTAAAATGTGGACAGTTCTCAGCTGCCAAGACCAGACTACCAAAGCACGATGAGGAGAAAACAATGCAAAAAGCATACTGCCGTCTTGATGGAATTACTGCCCAAACAGCAGATTATCTTTCACAGCAGTCAAAAGCTTTGCTTTGCTTTGAGCCGAGGGTACTTTAGAACTTGGGCTCAGCCAAATAATATAATTATAGATCACTCCTCTGCTCACACACCCTATTCTAAGGCTGCAGCCGATGATCTTCATCATATCATTAAAAATCTGCAGTGGCAGGACTCAGAAGCCTTTTCCAATCATGTCTAATTAACTCATCAGGAAAAGCTTCAAATAGGTTAATCTATATACCTAGGGAGCAGACATAGTTTTAACACAGCATCACAAACCTAACTGGGTTCTCTTCTCTTCTCCTCTCTTCATCATACCTTTAGCATGAAAACAGTTTATTATTGGATGAAATTCTTTTCTTTTTTCATTTTCTGCATGGGTTCCGTACTCTTCTTAAATCCTATCCACGTATTTTAATGAATCAGTCTCTTGTATCTTGTTTTTTCCACAGGGACTTCGAACTGGGTTAGCACAGAGGTTATGCTGTTGATATAGCCTCAAATAAGGTTACTCTTCTTTCTCATTCTGCCCCTCTCCAAATGCATTACTCACAAACGGGGATTGCTCAATTGCACAAGACACTCACAGGCCGTGTTCACAGAATAAATAAGTAGACACACGGCATTGAGGTGTCAAACTGCTGTTTTGTTTTCCTGGGAGGAAAGCTTTGGTGACAGTCCTGGTAGATAGAGAACAGATGGGCTTGGTAACAAATGCACTAGTTTCCAATGAAGAATAATGTGTTCAGAAGCACTATTATACAGCTTAAATATTTGATTTGCAGATGACCAAGGTGTAGCCTACCAAGTGTATGCTTGCCTATGTGAGAGAAAATCTCTTAAATTGGTTCAGTAAAGGAACCAGGTTAAGATTTGATGTACATAATAAAATGGGGTTGGCAAATCATTGGACAGCAATTGGCTTGGAGTGATTTGACTTTTATCTGCATTCATGAACAAATCCTGAAAGATCAAAACAGATTAAAACTGAAATCTTAAAATCTTAACCCAGTATTTGCATTTTGTTGTCAACACAAAACAAAAGAGCATTACAAGTTGAGTTGATGGTAAGTTAGAGGTATTGATCAAATCTCCAGTAAGACTTTTAATTGTGATTAAAGCTTTTTATTTAAACTTTTTATTGGTCAACAAAAGTCATTGCTAGCCTTAATAGTGCATTGCTTATGTTGCAAACAAAGCCATTGCATAGTTTGCTAATAAAATACTTTTTAATAAGAACCAGCATCAGTAGGAAATGAAGGAAGATGTCATGTAAAACAACCTAGATATGGCTGGAGGAAAGTATTAAAACCCGATTCTTTTATCCCCATGATAGAACAGAGAAAACCCGACTCATAGTGGTCAAAACATTTATATTGTGTGTGTCACGTCGTGACACTCCTCCTTGAATCGCTACCTTATCGTGGTGGAGGGGTTTGTGTGTCCCAGGGATCCCAGGAGCTATGTTGTCTGGGGGCTTTTGCCCCCTGGTAGGGTCTCCCATGGCAAATTGGTCCTGGGTGAGGGACCAGACAAAGAGCGATTCAGAAGACCCTTATGAAAAGAATATCGAGGGAACAGTTTACCCTGCCCGGGATAGGGTTACCGGGGCCCCGCCCTGGAGCCAGGCCCGAGGGCGAGCGTCTGGTGCCCGGGCCTTAGTCCATGGGGCCCGGCTGGGCACAGCCCGGAGAGGAGACATGGGCTCATCCTCCCGCAGGCCCACCACCCGCAGGAGGCACCATAGGGGTCAGGTGCATTGTGTGCCGGGTGGCAGCCAGGAGCAGAAGCCCTGGCGGACTGACCCCCGGCTGCCAAGACTGGCAGTAGGGACATGGAATGTCACCTCTCTGGTGGGGAAGGAGCCTGAGTTAGTGCGTGAGGTTGAGAGGTACCGGCTAGATATAGTCGGGCTCACCTCTACGCATGGCTTGGGCTCTGGAACCAGTCTCCTGGAGAGGGGCTGGACTCTGTCTCAGTCTG
>NW_005187684.1:656244-675629 GCF_000239375.1 Pundamilia nyererei | reverse complement strand
GCAGACCCAGGACACGCTGGAGAGATTATATCTCTCGGCTGGCCTGGGAACGCCTTGGTATTCCCCCGGATAAGCTGGAGGAGGTGGGTGGGGAGGTCTGGGCCTCTTTGCTTAGGCTGCTGCCCCCGCGACCCGGCCTCGGATAAAGCGGATGAAGATGGATGGATGGACGTCGTGACACACACAGTTTCATTACAAACAAACTCCTTCTACTCAGTTCCTCTTTTCTGTGTCTAATTTATTAATATGCCTGTGCACTAAAACTTCCTGTGCAGCTTGCAACTTAGTTTCACTCTGTCTGTTGCTCATACTCTACAAAAAACATGCAGTTTCCTGTCAGCCTGTGACCTAGTCTCAAAGCTGGCCCTTTTTTATACATAAAATAATATAATCAGCAAATAAGCCTTAAAATATATATTTAAATCTCAACAGTCCCCCCTTTTCATTTCTCTCCTGAGAAATGAACTAATTCCTTATTTATCCCATTAAGTTTACTTGCATGTTAAAAGCCTAGGGCAGGGGTCTGCAACCTTTAACACCCAAAGAGCCACTTGGACCCGGTTTCCACGCAAAAGAAAACACTGGGAGCCGCAAATACTTTCTGAAATCTAAAATGAAGATAACACTGCCTATATTGTTTTTTTTTTTACCTTTATGCATTGTGTGAACAACAAAAGTAAGTAAGTAAAGATTTTTTTTATTAAGCGCTTGTCACAGACAGACAGTCACAAAGCGCGGTACACAAATATTAAAATAAACAATACAATCAATAGACATTATACACAATGTAAAAGATCAAATGTAAATAATGTAAAGAATATAAAATACGTAGATCAACAAAAGGCTTATTTGAAAAGAAAAGTTTTTAACTGCTTTTTATCCACAGAGCAACTAAGGTATGTTGCTTATGCTTTGTGAGCCGCCACCCTTATATCGCCTTTAGGCTTTTGGAGCCTTGACCTGACTTTTAAAAAGTAATTGGGAAAAAAGCACTATGCTGCTAAAAAAAAAAAAATGAAAAAAAATTGATATTTGCAAAATTCTGCCTAAATGTGTATTTTACCTGGTTAATGTGTGTGGCGGGGCATGGTCTGCAGTTCCGCTGTATGGGAGTTGGACGCACCTGAGCGACACCCGCAATCATGCCTCGCCGCCTTAAAGTCTGTACTCTCTATGCTGTTGTGTTGGTATGTGTCGGGCGGTGAGCTGAAAAGCTACAGCCGGCTGTATGCATACAGCAACTGTGTGTGAATAGCTGCCGACATTATGTGGATCTGAAGATCCATAATTGGCCTACCTGTAGGCCTACCTCGAAAGTCTCGATAAATGCACAGTGTTTCGGTGGGTATACCGGCTTCTGCGAGTGTGACGCTTATTTTGAGCGATGAAAAAATAATAAGATATAAATTTATATATTTCAAAATCACAATAATCTTCCAATTTAGAACTACAAGTTAAAAAAAGAACTAAACACAAATAAAATACACTTCAGCTATCCATCCATCCATCCATATATCTTCATCCGCTTTATCCGAGGCCGGGTCGCGGGGGCAGCAGCCTAAGCACTTCAGCTAAATACTTCTAATTTATTTTCCCAAACCACCCGGAGCCGCAAAATAAAGACTAAAGAGCCGCGGGTTGCCGACCCCTGGCCTAGGGTATAACATAAGTGATTATGCTAAACAAAACGAAACCTTTCAATTGCCCAACCCTATCTGTCCCCTCAACGGGTTGTATGTTTTCAATGTTTCCTTATTATTTTGTCATAATTACTTCTATACACAACAAATAAATCAAACTCTTAGACAGCACCTGTGAAATTCAAATTCAAATTTTTTATTTGTCACGTACACAGTCATACACAGTACGAAATGTCCTAAATCTACTTCCTACACCCCCTTTTCACCCAGTTTAATTTTCTTTCAATCCCAGTTTAAAACCTGACTTCCCTCAGTGCTCATTGTAAACTCCAAACATCCTCTATAGAGTTAACCTGTTTCATCTTTAAAACCTAGTCCTGGTTTCTTCGCCCCATATTGGGCATTTTCATAGCCTAGAAATCCTTCAAACTATTGCTAAAGTCCCTCTCATCACACTTAGAATCACCCAAAACATACTTGTGATAGACTATTTTCATCAAACCTGCTGTTTAGAATCAGAAAGAGGCAGTAGACCGCACCCTGTTAAGTGCGTATACGACCTCAAACTGAAAGAAAAACAATTAAAACCTCTAATAAATTTTCACATTACACACCAACAGGTTCAGCGATGTTCACAACAATATATTTATAGAATCACCAATGATTAAAGGATTTCACAGCATGCACACTTTCATTTCAACACACACTCTCAGCATTCTTTCAGCCTTTAAATCACTGTTAAATTGCAAAGTTCTTTTAAATGCCAAAAATACTTATTTTATATTACAAAGACGTCTTACAATTTTACAACAAACAGATGGATCCCTGACAAACTCAACACAAGAACCTAACCAATTTTGACAAATTTAATAAGCGTCCAGCCCTAAGGTCCAACCTTTTTGTGATCAGTTAACCAGTATCATTTCCAAACTGTGCCTGGCCCGATTTCTAAACACCATATTTGAATTTTTAAAAGTGTCCAACGCCCGAGGTCCAACCTCTGCTGCCCAAAAAAGTGCAGATACCATTCCAAATGGCAAAGTGATCCAATCACTGGCGATTTTAAACCAAGGCCCCAAGTCTTGGCAGGTGCCACCTGGAGTAATCCTCCTAGAGGGTCTTTTTACACGTCTGTAAAAAGCGGGAGGTCTCTACCTCTGAGCTTGTGCACTTCTTAGAAGTCCCAGACTTCTGTTCTACAGTAATTTTATTATAATTTGAAACAACCAAAAGTCCACCAGAACTATTTGACCGATGCAGGTCCAACCTTATGATCAATAGGGACTCAAACCCATAAAAATGATCAATTACCTAATATCCTAAACACACATTACTTCTTTTTCTCTTTTACCATGAAATACCATAGTCCTTTTAACTCAGTACTGTCATTCTCAACGTGTCATTATCATTATTTCAAAGCTTTACTTTATTCTCAAGAATTTAGTTTTACCACTAATGAGCCAATTTAATAGTTAAGATTGTCAACTCAGTGAACAGATAATTTAGAATTCATCCAATATGCATAGATTTGCTTTTTCTTTGAACAGGTTTGTACCTACCTTTAAATTTTTTTAGACCGGTCTCCTGTTCGCCTCATATCAGATCCAACCTTTGGCCACATTTGTTATCTCTGTTGCAAAGGGAACCGGACAGAAACACCAAATATTAAAACCCAATTCTTTTATCCCCATGATAGAACAGAGAAAACCCGACTCAAAGCTATGACAACAAACGTAGATTAGATCAGATTTAATGCCAGAGAATGTGGTTCAAAATATTAAACATATCAGTTTATCAGCATTTTCCTGCCAACCTGATACGTCGAAGGTTCTGCATTGGTGTCTTTTGAGAATCATCCCTTTAGCTTTACTAGCAGATGTTGGTATACTGTTCAGTAAGAAAAAAGAAATCATCAGTTTCAGAAATCCTAGAATTTCCATAGCCGTCAGAGGTAGTGGTCCCAACTTTGGACTCGGTCTTTTTGCTGGTGCCAGATTTTGAGCGTTTGTTTGATGAAACTCAGTGGAACTGGCTCGGCTCTGGCCTTTTTGCTGAAAAAGGAGGAATTCATGAGCATATGTCTTGGTTTTTAGTTGATAAAGAACTTGATAAAGACTTGCAAGGCCACAAATCTGTATTGGTTTATGTGTCATGTATTTTCTGCCACTCTATTACCATATTTGTGTAAAGCCATACATCAAAGAAAGAGGAAAACTTCTCTTGTCAGCATGAAGACTGTCTATATCTAGCCACTTAAATCTTGTATTTCCTACCTTCCCTCCAGGTACCCCCTGAGCAAGAGCAGCTACCAATAGTATAGTAACATCTAGCTTTTTTATTTAATATAGTGCCATATGCCACTGCAATTATATTTTTAAAAAAAAAAGCAATTCTAGAGTTAGTCTTGGTGATGAATTATGACAGACACTGTTTAGTCTGTCCAATATAAGAAGCTGTGCCTCAAGTAATTTATGACTGGTTTGGAAAAGTCCTTGTGAAATTCAGCTCATTGATTGCTGTAGTGTATTTCCTTGCTTATCTATATTATGTCTGTGATTGAATGAACTGATTATTTTTCAATTTGCACATCAGTTCATCAGTGGCCTGTTCTATGTGAAATTACATGGCACTCTTGGGATCTACATTTTTTTCAAGTGTGTGTGTGTGTGCTTATGTGTAACCAATGAGTCAAGCAGCTTTTGTGTTCATATGTCACACTTACTATGTCTCCAATCCCTACCCCACACCTGTTCCAAATAGGAAGGTAGACAGAGCCATCGGTCAAAGCAGCTCATTTGCCATCTGAAGGTTTTGTTCTCTGAGGATTATTGAACCTTCTTTAAATGTCCCGTCTTTACCTGTGAGCCCACGACAGCCTGTGTCTCACCGTGATGATCTCGTTTTGAGCTTTGAAGTTCCTGGATCTTCATCATGGAGTACTAGCTTGTATGCAGGTTAACATTTCCATACTGTTTTGGCGATAGCTCCATATTCATAATAAATACTGGTAAAATTAAACTGATCTTAGTCAGCTTGAACACCACCACCAGAAATGCTCATGTCACAGATTATCACGCCTCCCTCTCCAGCATTTTCCAGTTAATGTGACTTGAAAAGAATAAGCTGCCGGCTGTGTTCCTCAAGTTTAGAGAAAGCAAGTTTCTTTTCTTTCTGCCTGTCTCTCTTTTGTATGGCAGCACAGACGGGAGGAGTTCCCAGGGCTGATGTCTGTCAAGCGTTCACTTCATCTCATCTGTCTCCCAGAAATCTTCTCATCTTCTTTGTCTCTCCTCATCCTCACATCTCTCTATGCAGTGTGAAAGGAGCACCCAAGGGAGAGAGTGAGCAGGAGCAAAGGAATCCCTTCAGCTCTCTTTTCAAGAAATTTGTAGGTCTGTGGCCCAGTTAATCGACTTCCCCCTAAAACTGTAGAGACTCTGATCCCTCCGAACTGCTACCTGACTTGAATTTAAGATGTGCATATTATTTCCCTGTGGTTTTGTAAGCAGGACATGAAAGCTGTTGTTATTTAAACAATGTTTTATGTAAGCGGCGTCATGTGAGATCAGTCAAACTCCACCTTTGGATTTCAAAAAATTCTTTTAAAGAAATTTTGCAAATCAAGATCAAAACTGTGCTTGATTCACATAACTGATTTTAAGATTATTGTCATGGCAACAGATTCTCTCACAGTAAGGTTTTAATGAACTCCAGTATTGTGTCATTAGAGGCCTTAGGGGATATGTGTTTACTATTGTCAGCATTTCCCAGACACAGATTTTTCATGTGCACCCAGGTATATTTATTGAACCATCTGACAAAAAAAAGTTAATTTGCATATATTTGTGCATATATTTGTGTTAATTTGAATCATATTTGCTACATCTGACATTTTTCTTTTGTAATTTATTGTTTAAAATGTTCTGTGCAGTTTATTTTACAGAGTATTCACAACATCATGTCAGTGAATTGTAATCTTTGAGATAAGATGAGTTTAACTGGCTATGGTTATTTCTGTCATTGCTGAGTTTTATTAACATCCCATAGTCTTTGGTCAACACATTGCTCCTAGTCTTTTCTTGTGTGGACATCTGTTGGGAATGATGAGTCTAAGGAGTTTGGCTGCAAAAAAGGAGCAGGTCAAGAGGTGATCATGTGCTGCAGCTGAATATAGAGCATTGGTGCTTACTGGTTTCAAAGATAGCACAGCTGAAGTCTGACCACGGACAAAATATATTGTGGTGTGTGTGTATTTGCTTTTACTTAAACTTTTATCTGATAACATTTAATATTTCTTTAACAAAGTATGTCTCCTTTTGCACAAAGATACCCCTCCTCCCCCAGCCCATCTCCCCAACACCGTTATCTTTTTTAAAGTTTGTTGCTTTCAGTCTTTATCTTTGCAACAGTGACATAAATGGAATGTTTGTTGTGGTGGGTTTTTTTTCCTCTGATGAAGCTTTTGCAAAATGACGCCAGACGCGTGTCTCAGTATTTTACTTCAGTTGTTGCTGAGGCTAAAATTGCTATAGACTAATTCTGTTCCATGGACACGGGCCTTTGAAAACAAAACAAACACTGTTCAGTCTGTTCATCCAAACCACAAATGATTAACTATGCTCTCCAAATTTATGTTGGAATGCATTTTCCCACAGGCTGACACTGCTTCTGGCACAGAGCTCATTCTTTGTAATTACTACTGCTAATCTAAAGCTTCTTTTCTCGTCTCGCATCTGTTTAGTTTTGATTGAACTGACATGACACTGTGTTGGTTCAGTTTCTGTTAAAGAATGCAACTTTTACTTTGTGCTTTGTCTAAAGGTGATTAATAAACTATAATTTATGGAAGATCATCCAAGTTACTTAAACATTTTAGGGGGGGGGGGGGGGGTCTTTTCAGCCCTTATTGCGAGAAGACAGTGAAGAAAAACAGGGAGAAAGACACTCGGTAAATGGTCCTATGGTGGATTCAAACTTGGGCCTCTGCATTATAGGTCACCTGCTCAACCCAGTGAGCAAAACCAGTTCCCAATTTAGGTCTTTTTAATTAAAGGAAGTCATTGTTTCATTAATGTTTAGTTGTCTCTGTGTTAGTCATAATTATACACCCAGGTTTTTGGTAGTATATGCATCATGATAAACCAGACACAAACAACAGACAGGCTGCTGTTTATCTTGTCATTGTCATAGATGAATGATAATTGCTGAGGCCTCATTTACTCCTAAAGTTGTGGTTCTCAATATTGTTGGAGCCAGCTCTCCCCACATCTATTCAACATGTCCTAAGCTACCCTGTCTAGTAAAATGCAGACTAATTGACCTCCCTTAATTTTAATGTTAATTTGGGTGAGGTTTTTTATATGTTCATGGGTGTATTTTTTCTTCTTCTTGGTATTATTTTGTATTATTCTTTAAATATTTTTATTTGGCAATTTTAAGAATATTATATCAGTGGTCAGAAGCAACAGCCAGTCAATGAGAGAAGCCATCCAAGAAAAGAAATCTAAATCTTCTAGAGTGGAAGAAAAGGAGAAGGTTTTTTCTTAACTTTCAAAGATATAAAGTTAAACTGGTTAGTATACACCTGCACTTGTGCAGAGCTGCTGCCCAAGGATCAGAAATTCCAAGTGATAGGAGTGCTATCACTTGTCTAACATTTATTTACATTGCTAAAGCATGTATTTTGTCATTTATATTCCACAGAGAATGGGAAAAGAACCTCCTTCTCAGCTGGAATCACTGCATTGTTGCTGTGACTCCAGCAGTATCCCAGGTGGCAGATGCCCAGTTTTAAAGCAGTGCCTAATTTGGAAATCAGCATGGTTCCAAACACAGGGAGGATGCTGTTTTAGCTCCATAACAGAAGTATGAGGATTAAAGTGTCTCTAATAACTTCCCGAGACTATGAAGGTGACAAGGAGCTGCCTCAGAGCACACTTCAAGAGCTGTTGTTTGGAAATCTTTTTTTTTTTTTTTTTTTGTACAGTTGCATTCTTCTAGAAGGATGGTGCAGGCCACCGTCTTTTCACCTGAACATCTCAAAGCTTCTATCTCATCCTTCAACTTTCTTTGGCCTCCACTTGCTAAAATCAAGCCAGCGCTGGCTGTGTAGAATATTCCTCTACTGTTACACAGCTTGACAATGCTGCTGTCCCACCCATAGCATTGATTGGATATTGTTTGTCTTCCCTGTTGCTCAGTAGATGGGTTATTTAAGTGAGAAACTGTTTATTTCGCCTTGCACGATCAGGTAGCTCAATGGAGTGAACATATTAAACTCTATGGACCCAGAAAAAAGTGCTACAGATCTGCCTGCTAGACACTATAAGTGCATTGGTGCAGTGTCCCTTTTATTTGCATATACTTACACTGAAGGGTAACATTGTATTAGGTGCCCACATGTTTTAATCTCCAATGTGTTGTGCTTTACAGGTGGCCTAGATTCATGTCTTGGTTTAACTGACTCTGATACACTAACTTTATGAAGTATACTGCAGGAGAAGTTTAGTGTGCTGAAGTTTTATGTGGTTGAATGTAGCTCTAAATTATTGCCTCTGAAGTTGAAATCTCGGCCTCTCTTACACCATTATCACTTTTTAAGTAACTGTTATGTTTCATCTTATATTGTTGTCGTAATTGTAGTCTACAGTCCATATAGTAATGTGTCATTAAATGGAGGGAAGATAAGAAGACTGCCTGCCATCTGTGTACATACCAGATAAGAGATGGCTATGCTTGTAATGGTAAGATTGTTCACAGAGCGTAGGCTTGGGTGACTTATGTTATCACTACTGGGACAGAGCTTCATATAGTACACAGGCAGCCCAGGGGTCTTCTGAGGCAGCCTTGCCGACAGAGTTTGTATCAAGGGCTGAATTCCAAAACAGTGTCATCCCCGCCTTCCTGTGTTTGGATGGATAGTCTCTGCAGCAGTAGCAGCTGGCACCGGGCCTCGGGACTGAGGACTATCCTCCTCGTCTTCCCTTTATTATTCCTCTCGCCTCTCTGAAGACTCAAGACTAATGGAAAGAAAAGGAAGGCAGGGGAGTGGAGGAAAAGCCCAGAGACACAGAGGTGCCAGAGACATGAGAGGGGGAGAGAAAAACGGTGCGTTACATTTAGAGGTGTTTCTAATGTCTCCCTTACATACACAAAGAGAAAAAAGATTACACTAGACTTTTTGCAGTGCGCAGTACACTGACCTCAGTATTAAAGCATAAAATATTATTAGGCTATTTCTCAGTACTGAGTATTATAAGCATCAATGTAGACACAAAAAAGGCTCTCCAACAGCCGGGTGAACCGGGTGAAGGGTGTATCTAACAGTTTAGCCACAGCATGTATTTTAAAACGGCGTGTTTTACAGGTAATAGTACAAGTAAACATTCAGCAAATGTAAACTATCTCACGAGGCTTGAATGACACTTCTGGAGTGTAAGTTGCATAGCTGGGCAAAGACGTGTTCTTGACCTTAAAAGTAAAAGCGGCTACTATACATATACATTTAAAACAAGACTTAAACCTTTTTTCGTTTTTTTAAAGTGGCCTATGACTTCAGCAGCTTCCCCTTTATCTCAATGTTTAACCCTTTATTAAACCATTTTCGTCTTTTTAAACTGATTTGTTTTCATAAAAAGCAATTTTCTATTTTAAATTGTTTTTGCAATTCTAAGGTTTTTTTTCGCCCCTAATGTCACATGTTTTAATTTATCTTGATAATAATTTTTTTTGTGCCATCTGTTCTTGTTAAGTGGGGTTAGAGTCCTCAGAATTCAATTTTCTTGAATTCTTGGGAGGCTTGATGAGATCGGAATGAGGTTTGTAATGCATTTTTTTTCTTTTCTTTTCTATGCACTCTGAATTGCTTTTTGTCTCAGTAGTGCTAAACAAATAAGCTTGCCTTGTCTTACCTCGGCTGTTGCAGATAATCACATTTTAATCAGTACCTTGCGTTTGGTAAGGCACAACATGTACAACATTCATAATTTAGTTAGAAAGATGACTAACAACTGAATTGGAAAAGAGAAATCTTTGGAACAGCTAAAGATTACTAATAAATTATTTAAAAATTAAAGAATTTATTTAAGAATTAAAATGAGTGGGGGATTAGCCAGTGGTTTAAATACAGTAGTATATAGCCAACTGATGTGTTTGGCACAACAAAGAACAGATTCAGATAGCTGCATGTAAGCATAAAGTACATAAAGTCCCCATGTTTTCTAGCTTTACATGATGCACCGAGCAAAATAATCTTTATTTATCTTATATTGAGCTCCTTAGTTCATCCACTGTCTGAAAAAAGTTGTTTTTTTTTCCTTCTTTCTCATTAAAACCAACTTCCCTTTAAACCAGTTTTTTTCTGATTGGCTGTTGCTCGCAAACAGACTATTTTAATAGCAGGGGGTTGGTCCTTTGTGCTCCTGTGCCTGAGATGATCATATTATCACACCATACAGCTACAAGGGTAGAAAAAAATGTCTGAAACTGAGCATTTAGAGCTGCCTCAAGGAGGAAATTCTGGCTCATGTGGATTGATTGTACATAAAGGACAGAAAATAAGAAAAGGCACAGTAGGTTCTCTGTAAAGTTGTCCCATAACCTTTCATCTTAAAAAGGGTTTTTTTTCAGCTGAGCAGCATATCATCTTGGACTTTAGGGATGTTTACTAGAGATGTTGATGTACCAAATGCTTAACAGTCACCTAATATCACCAGATGGGAGTTCACACAGTGAAGTATAGTCTCTGCCAATATAGCAGAACTTGTCTTTGACAGATGAAAGCTGTGAACAACAGGTGACTTTGAAAGGAAGAGCAGTGCTCAGTGTTGTTGGAAGGTGCATCTAGGTCGAGGAGCACTCACCTAAATGCAAATTACAGAGCAATGCAGCATGGTGCAAAGATTAAAACCACAGAGGCAGTGTTAGAGCATCTCTGCATGGCAGCAGGAGTTTTGATTGATAGAAGACTAAACAAAAAAGTTTTTCTGATGCAGGGAGAAATTTAGACTTTTATCTGAGGAAGAATGCCAGACATGATTTGAGCTTTTGACTGTGTGTTGGCACAACAAAAAGCATGTGTGACAGGGTGATAGAAGATTGTGAAGTTGAACAGTGTTGTAACAAATAATCAAGATCCAAAGAAACTTGTGACACAGAAGTGAAATTGAAAGCAGCAAGAGGTGAAACCGGAGGTGATAAAAGTTTGAAAGAATGATAGTCACACTGTTGAATAGGAACTCTGCAGGAAACCGTTTGAAAGAAATTACTCATTTTAAACTTCTGGTGGCATGACTGAATAGAATTTACCTTTTCTTAAAAGAGAATTTAATATCAAATCCTTCCTCGTAGAGTGTCTTCAGAGTAAAAGACCGTAAAAATAGTGGGATTATAAGGAGCCAGAAAGAAATGCAAGGAAAATGGCTTGGTGGGGTCGGGGGGTAGGGGGGTTGAGCTGGAAGATGAAAGCAAGAAAAAAAGAGAGATTCTTTTTAGCGATAGACCTCTTTGCCGCTACCTAGCTATTCAGCTGTCAGAGAAGAATTATTGTTAAGTGCTTTTTAAGTGTGCCTATTTTTTCCAGTGATTGGACAGATGCGATGCTATCCAATACAGAAACAATGTGTAACGACTCATAAATCCGAAAGGAGAAGGTGGAGGGAAAAGGGAAGGCCATGTTCTTTGACTTGAGAGCGATGACTCAGTGGTCAAGTATGTCTGTGCTATCAGATTTAAGATCGTAAAGAAGTAGTTGTCCAATGGAGGGAAAAATAAAAATGAATTATAGGACAAATACAAAATGGAAGGTGGTGGTGGGAAAGAGGAGAAGAGGCAGTCAGACAAATTGCAGTTTTGTGGAAACTTTTAGGACAGAGTGAGGGATTAGTATTGATCACTGGTTACAGGAGAAGCTGACCATTGCATAAGACAGGAAGAGATGGGTGTGTATGAAGCAGAAGATGCATAGAAATAAGGTTTGATGTAAAATGATTCAAGCATTTTTAAATCCATTCGTTTAAGCCACAGGGCTTTTTCAGATTGCCATGTTTCATTTTGGGGTGTGAAAACAAAGCTATTAATGCTTCTGGATCAAAATCCAAATTCTTTATTACCTCTTTTAGTTATTGATTTCAGAGAAAATTAGATCTAAACAGGTTTTTCTGCATTAACTCATCTGCCCCGAGGACAGTGTTGAAATGGTAAATAAAAGACTTCCATGCATTGTAGTGATGAACACAAAACTATGCCACAACCCCTAGAATGTATATAAAAGGTGGGCAATGCCTATCTGGCATCACCTATTGGTTAAAGAAGATCCGATGTGAAGCCTCAAGCTGAGCGTTTTGGCTACCGCCATCAAGTTTAGGTGTTTTAAAACTGAATCTGACAAGCACGCATGCCTGAGAAACCAAGTGACTGCACATTCACGGGCTAGTGACTTTCATCCATCAAAAGCACCTGCTTTAGTATCCTTTTTCACTTTAATGGGAGCCATATTTTACAAAATCAACATCGGATTGTATAAATAACAAAATAAAACTGGCATTTCATTCCATAATCTGACTCAGAAAGGGTTTCAGAAGGCTAGAGAGCATTTTTTTTTAAACAAACAAACAAATGTCTTTTTGCAAGCAGCTTTTAAAGTGCTTTTGTTATGGTTTTATGTTTAAAGAGGGGGATACATTTGCTACAAAGCACCTTTAAACCAGAAATAATTTCTGTTCCTGTAGTTTTGGCAAAAACAATCGTTAGCATGACTGTCTACTAATAGTAGAAAATCAGATTATAATTTTTTGATTGTGTTGAGGAGCAGTTTTCCGAAATTGTTTCCATTCACAGAAATAAAGAACTTGCGACATGCGGTGATACCTTAAATGAACAGTCAGAGGTGGTTTGTTGCAGCATGTTGTGTGTACGTTAAAGAATTCTTTAGAAAACAGTCAAATTAAAGCACAATTAGAACTGTCATGGCATGATTTTGAATATACATCCCTAAATAAAACCTAGGAGTCCACCAAAGAGGATTGCTCTTACATCTTTAGTGATGAAGTCCTTCGAAAAACTTGTCAGGAAGGAGATCCTGCAGCAAGTAGAGAAGCTGATAGATCCACTACAATTTGCATACAGGCCTTGTAGAGGTGTGGATGATGCAGTGGTCACTCTGTTGAACTTCCTTTATCACCATCTTGATGGCGCCAAAGCTCATGCTCGGCTTTTATTTATCGATTTTTCTTCTGCTTTTAATACTATCCAGCCACATCTTTTAGTGGACAAGCTTCTTAACCAATTTAAACTTAATTTTAATCTCGTTGGTTGGATCTTAGACTTCTTAACTGATAGATGAGAATAAACGGCTGTTTTTCCAAACAGCTGAACTCTTCCACTGGCTCACCACAAAGTTGTTGTCTCTCTCCTCTTTTGTATATTTTGTACACTAATGACTGTCGCAGCACACAGGCCAATAGTCATTTCATCAAATACGCAGATGACACAGTCATTGTAAGCCTCCTTCATGGTGAAGAGGATTCCCATGGGCCTGTTGTGGAGGAGTTTGTTTCATGGTGTGATCAGTCCTTCTTAATGATTAACACCTTGAAAACCAAGGACATGGTTATTGATTTCAGGAAGTCATCTCCTCATCCTGCGCTTACAGTGGTAAATGGTGCAGCCATTGAAATGGTGGATAGTTACAAGTACTTGGGGGTTGTTCTTGATAAGACCCTGTCCTTTGAGTCACATCTTGCTGCTACAGTGAAAAAGGTTCAACAAAGACTTTTTAAGGAGGTTGAGAGGTTTTAATGTTTCATCTGAAATGATGACTCTCTTTTATAAAAGTTTTATTGAATCTGTTTTAACTTTCTGTATCATTGCTTGGTACGGTAGTATGTCCATGGATAATAAGACCAGACTTAACAATCTGGTTAAAGTGGCGGGCAAGATTTCAGGGAGGTCTCAGGTCCAGCTTGTGGACTTTTATAACAGGCAGGTGCTGAGGAAGGCAACCTCTGTCCTGTTGTGTTCAGATCATCCTCTCTTTAACGATTTTCAACTGCTTCCATCAGGTCGTCGTTATAAAATGACTGCAGTGAAGACAAAGCGACACAAATTGTCGTTTGTACCTAGTGCTATTATCTTAATTAACAACACTAAATTGTAAGTGTTGTTGCCATTGCACATTGCACTTTTTTCGATGGAATATCTAGGTTGTTTTATCAGGCTTATATTATATTGTAGTATTTTTTTAATGAGTGTACGTGATGTGTTGGTTGTATGTTTGTTGTTTGGTTTGACATACTGCGAATCAATTTCCCATCAGGGACAATAAAGTTACCATTGACCATTGACCATTGCTAGTTAAATATTTGGATTTTTACTTGTACTTGAAATATTTTTGGTTCCAGGGACAAAACCTATTAATACACGCATTTTCAGTGACGTATATAGCAGTTCAGCTGTATATTGTATCCTCAACATGTCGAATAAGCTAGTAACACACTTACAGAATCAGAGGTTGTAAGAAAAGTGATGTATTTAAGTATTACTGAGTCTGGTTTGTTATCTTTTCTGGGTTTAATGAGATGCTCCATTAGTTCTGCTGCTTTTTACCCTAACTCATTATCATTTTAATAACTAATGTAACTCAACTGTACAACATTCTCTTAATAACAGAAACTGATCAATTGCACAACAGGGAAAAGAGCATTAGTTTAACTTATTAAGTAAATTTGTTGTTTGTGTTTTGTTGCATTTGATGAGGCGTGCAGGAGGAGTCATGATGCAGTTGTTTATAAATTCCCAGCAACAATTTATTTGAAAGCATTACTTCACTTAGTAAACTATGAATATTTTAGCATCCTACTTACTTAAATCAGCGGTGTATAATTAGACCTGATTCAGTAAAAATTGCAAAGGGGAGATTGGTACAGTGGGACCTAAGAACCTGCAGTTGTTGTCACATAGACCAACAGATTAAATATCCGTGATAAAATTACCCACACTAGATAATAGAAGGGTTTCACAGGATGCTGACAGAAACGGACACATGAAAAGGAAAATTGCCATGCCATTGCCGGTGGAAAAGGGTTCACGTCATGCTGATGGTCAGTGTGAGCTGAAAGAATGTGAGTTTGGCAGAGTCTCAACACAGCTGTGGTGTGACAGGGTCAGCCGGTGGAGTTGCAGTTTTGCAGTATGCTTTGTATCTGGGATAAGAAGTAAAACATTTCCCCTGTTTTAAATGAACATCTTCTCTTGCGAACAAAGGATGTCTTGTCAGGTGCTACCTCGTGATAATAACTCATTTTACAGAGTGGCCATTGTTCTGGCATTAAGTTGTAAATTAAGGTCCAGGAAATGGGACGTGTATCTCACAGTTTTGTGGCATAAATTAACAGAGAATTAACATCTTACTGGCCTTTCTGTGGTTGTGTGTCTGCAGTTGTATTACGCATGTTTTGGGAATGCAAATCTATTCATCCAATGTGTGGGTGCTCATTTAGCTTTTGGGTAATCTCACGGCATGGTGGCACAGTGGTTAGCACTATTGCCTCACAGCAAGTTCAATTCCACCATCAGGCCAGGGTCTTTCTGTGTGGAGTTTGCATGCTCTCCCCACGTTTGCGTGGGTTCCCCTGGGTACCCCGGCTTCCTTCCACAGTCCAAAGACATACAGTTAGTGGGGATAGGTTAATTGGAAACACTAAATTGCCCATAGGTGTGAATGCGGGAGTGAATGTGAGTGCCATTGGTTGTCTCTGTCTATGTGTTAGCCCTGCTGCAGACTGGCGACCCCCCCCCCATGGCCCTGAAAAAGGGAAGCGGAAGCTAAAGGATGGACTTTAATTTAGGCTAAGACTTACCCTGTGCATTATTTTAACTCAGGGATGGTTTAGCAATTGTCCGTTTTTTATGCTACATCTCATTAACTTGAGTCTTCGGAGGTGATAGTAACACAACTGCGATAGTCACAGTTCTAAAACTGAGATGCAATCCAGAAACGTTTATGGTTTTGTGTCAGGGTTCTCGTTTCCAGTTGTCTTTCAGGAGCTGTAGCTGTTAAAACCTGTCATTCTTATTTGTATTAAAATAATATCCAAGACTATATTTCCTGTGCATTAAGAATGATTTTTCATGCATATTTAGGCAGACACCTCACCCATCCCTAACATAACACATTCCTGTTAATAATAAAAAGGCTAACAGAGGTGATTGAACCATCTTTTCTAATGTCTTCTTGGAGTTAAGATGTTTAGCATAGTTCATGAGTTGGTTCAGGAATTAGGCCCTTAGAAGAAAAATATATATTTGTATATTTGTATTTGGCACCCTCTAGCAGAACAGTATTGGAGTGAACATTCATCACTACATCCAGTCACTTCAATCCTTCAATATTTAGATGACACGTTTATTCTCACTTGCCTTGTTTTTTTCTGCCTGTCTCACACAAACAAAATGACACAATATCAGAGTCACACACATTAAGAGTCGAACATTACTCATTTGACTTCCTCCAGCAGCTCTCTCTCTCTCTCCCTCCCTGTGTTGTTTTTTTCTCTCTGTCTCTGTTTCATCCTCCATCCCCACACATCTACATTCCTTTAGCCCCCCTTTGCTGCTGCCTGACAGCTGATTAAACTTGCTGAAAACAATGATTGATAGCCCAGACTCACTAGGACTGTCATGTACAACGAATCCAAAGAAGCAGAATTATTTTCTGGGGTTATTTTTACATCACACTTTCCTTTTCAAATATTTGACCTTTAATAGTTGTTTTTAGAAAAACTGAAATATTGCATTTGCATTTATTTTCTTTGTTGTGGTCCAAGGTGTAGTCCCGCTGGAACACGTTCCGCTCTAAGTGAAGAAAATTGGTTTTTAGCATTATGCTGCTGAATTTGAATCATCATTAAAGTATATTTCGTGTGAGAAAGCAAGGAAAGGCAAACTCAAAGCTGGTCAAAGCTGCCATAATGAATGAAATAAAATATTTAAATGAAGATAAAACATCAAATTTACTGTGTTTTCTCTAGTTATGTTAATTAGCTAAGATTAAATACTGGTCATAGCTTTGTGATTTGTACTCCTACATTACTAAAAGTTTAAAGTGCCTTTAGGCAGCAGTTGTTTTAGTTCACGGCTATACAAAAGAAATTGATTTGAAATGAATTAAAAAGCATAAATTGTACAGGTGCAATGCACAGACAAATGTCAGCTAATTAAAGGGGTAATTAAACACCAGACTTTTAGTCACCAACACTCAAGCACACATATCTTGGATGGTTTGTACTACACAGCAATCAATACTAGTCACATAAAATTAAAAATACTCCAAAAGGAACTAACAGCAAACACACAGGTAAACCCTTACAAGGAATAAGTCCCGATGAGCAGACACTTTGCAGTGGTAGGGAGGAAAAACTTCCTTTTAACAGGAAGGAACTTCTGGCAGAATCAGGCTCAGGGACTGGTGTGAGGGATGAGGCGTACCAGTCACTGATCAGCTCCAGCTACTGTGTCAGGTCACCTGTCAATCCAGATGGTTGAGTTACTAAATGGTAAATGGCCTGCATTTGTATAGCGCTTTACGCAGTCCCTAAGGACCCCAAAGCGCTTTACACTACATTCAGTCATTCACAAGCTACATTGTAGCCACAGCCACCCTGGGGCGCACTGACAGAGGCGAGGCTGCCGGACACTGGCGCCACCGGGCCCTCTGACCACCACAGGGTTAGTATCTTGCCCAAGGATATTTGGCATGCAGCCAGGAGGCAGTCTGGGATCGAACCATTGACCTTCTGATTAGTGGCTGACCTGCTCTGCCACCTGAGCTACAGCCACCCTAGAAAGTCCCCTCCTCTGAGTTGTTATGAAGTTTTTTTGTACCAGGCTATGCTTTTCAAACCTTTAATTTTGTACATTTTATCATGGGGTATGTGGGAATTGTCCTTCTTAGAGACAGCCTCAAGTGGCTTCTAGAAGAACTGCAGTCTTTGCCACGTGCATTTGGCTTCATTTTCAGCTCTGGAGGTCACTCCTTGGTGTTTGCTTACCCTTAGAATTGAGCCACAACTCAAAGCCCAATCTACTCAGCACAGGATACACAACACCTCAGCCCTGCCAAGCTGCCTGCTTCTTTGAATAAAGGTCAGGTTTGTTCTTGAGAGATTTTATGCAGCTTTGCTCAACAATGTCTGGGAATTGTACATATAAAACCAACCATGTTCCTGCATGTGAAGGTGTCATGTCCTGTGTGGGAGGATACGCATAATTCACATTTATTATGCTTTTAGCAACAAGGTAATAACAGTGATTAATTAATATCAATGGTTCAGTGGGCAACACAAACAAAAACACATTTTAACCACCCACAGTGAATGTTCTTTTGACCCCTGTTATAAAATGTCGTTGACAGTCTCGTTACCATATGTCCTCAACATCCTTCAGTTTGCCTTCCCTGCTGAATCCGTGAACTTTGTGTTGTTCCTTAGGATGCAAATTCCCATCTGGCGTGATTATCTCTGTGACTCGTTGTCAGGTTCTGAGTCCTCTGGGGAAACTAGAGCTGCTGCATTTATTTCCAGAGCAAAAAACTTTTAGCCTACCTCGTTAACCTCAGTGTCCGTAATTGCACACTCATACTTAGTAGCTCAGCTTAATTGTAAATTGTAATTTAAAGTATCAGCATATGTCTCCGCTTCAATATGTATGTGTAAAATGATACCAGAGATGTCAGAATATTTATGTGAGTCATTAAATTTAGCATTGCTCAAAAAGTAGCATCTATAGTTCATTAATATAAGCAGAAATATATGATGATGTGATACTTAAAGAGTTTTTTGTGACATTGTTGGAAATGTAAAAACCATCCAGTGACAAACATTAGGTTGTAGTTATAGGTGTTTTTGAATTTGACAGCATTATTTTGGCAGCTGCTGGCCATTTTTTATCATCCCTATTTATATGTATGTGATTGGCCAAATTATAGAACCAGCTCTCAGCATAAAACAATCTGTACCACAGCAAAAAGCACAGTTTTATCTGCATCTTCTACCACTTGCTTTATCATAAAAACTGTATCAGAATAGCCGTATTTGTTCACATTACACTATACAGGTATATCTAAGGTGACATTGAACATGTAGCAAAACTAACTGTCCAAGGATTGTAAATCCAGTCGCGCTGTCTACATTTTTTACAGGTCAGGAGACTTTATTCTGAAATGATCCTTTGCCACAGGAGCCAAGCTCATCTAATTATAGACATGCTGACAGTACTAAAGTAAGAAATTGCACTCAGCAAAAGCAGAGCTTGGAATTATTCAAAATGTTGCTGGTGTGGTCTTGGCAAAGACAAAAATAAGAATCTACATACTGCACACAGTACTCTATTTGATTTATACTGACTTCTTGTGTCTCCTTGACATTATTCAACATAATTTTCTGTAAAGATTTAAAAAGAATAAGTTCCTTTAAAGTTTTCTGACTGCTAGGGACTTTAGCTCTACTTCTGGTTGTATCACACTTTGAATGCAAAACTTGGAGCGATCTCTCTTTTAGGCATTAAAGTACAAAGTAGAGACTAAGAAAGGTGGTACATGGGGATCATATTGTGTTTATTTATAGATGTCATTTGAGAGGTTCTGTTGGAAAGCACTTTCTTTGAGAAAAAAGAAAAGTGTCAAGTATTGACATCACAAAAAACTTATGATTAAAGGGCCACCATACCCTGTCAGAAACACTCAGATGGTTA
>NW_005187684.1:653194-655887 GCF_000239375.1 Pundamilia nyererei | reverse complement strand
TACATTTGTCTGCTTCCAAGAGAATGTTACGTTATAGCTCGAACTACTAAAGTACAAAACTGCATTTTCCATAATAAGATGAATAACAGTCAAAAATCATGCCTCCTTGCAAAGTCATCCATGTGCACAGGAAATATACACATTTCAACAAGAACTGTATTACAAAAGTCAGTATGATTGGTGAAAAGTAAATCCTGAGTTTCAGTCCTGATAAATTAATGATTTGAGATGGGTCACATCAGTCTGCACTAAATGTTATAGCCAACATGACATTTATAAAAAAATACTTTTGCAATTTTAAAATGTACCAACTGCATTTTAAAGAGCAGATCTTTGGTCATTTTGTGTAATCAGAATGGTTCAGTGACACAATTAACTGAAGGCAGGAGTGAAAAAATAATCTCTTTTCAAAGGATATAGATAGTGGGTTTCCATGGCTACAGCCCAGTTGCAGAGCAGGGCTTTCTGCTTGCATTTATCAAAATGGAGAGAATTTTGAATTTTGCGATAAATAACCCTTTATCTTCTTTTCAGATTAGCCAATCTTTGACTGTGTATGAGATTTTCTTTTCCCATTGTTATTTCAGTTATTCTGTGTTTTCACTTTGTTTCTTTTTGCTTAAGGCTGGTCATGATTTCTTCTATTTCCAGATTGGCAGTGCTGTCGCAGTGTTAGATGTGGAGACACAAAAATAGTCACAAAGATCTAGGTTGTTGCTAAAGGTTTTTTGTGTTCTTTAGGACAAAATATGAAAGGTGTGTATGTTAAGAAGATGGAAAGAGGAGCTCACAAATGAGAGAGAGAGGAGGACATATAGGGGAAAGTTATGAGAATGAATTTTGAAGTTATGAGAATGATTATTACGGAGCAAAGGACAGCTGTGAAGATGATGAAGAGTAGAAATACCTGTGGAAGTATAGAGATGTCTAGGAGAGATGCAGCAGACTGTTTAACCAGATTGCTTAACACGATCCTGGAGAATGAGAGGATGCCTTAAGAATCGAGAAGTATAATAGTACAAGTATGCAAGAACAATGGTGATGTGCAGAGCTATAGCAACTGCAGAGGGATAAAGTTGACTAACCATACCATGAAGCTATAGGAAAGAATTGTTCACGTTAGGGTGAGAAAAGTGGTGATGATCGGCAAGCAGCGTGTTTAACTAACTGAGGTCAACCATGCAAAAGATAAAAGACTGAGCACAAGAGAGTTGAAGCAGTAGTGCAGGGAGGGTAGAGTGGGATAGACAAGATTAGAAATGAGTATGTAAGAGGGACAGCTCAGGCTGAAGACACAAGAGACACAAAAGGTTGAGATGGTTTGGACATGTGCACATAAAAAGGTAGATGATCCACTGTAGCAATCCCTAAAGAGATTAGGTGAAAGAAGAGGGGCATATCCTGGAAGATATTCAATGCAGATGCAAAAACAAAAAATGTGCAAAAGTAAAAGAAAAACAAAAAGAGAATTAAGCGGCACAGCTGTGCAAGTGGATGAAGGATTTTGTAACAGAAGTATGCATTAGGTTCTTCTAAATTTGTCAGCTGAAATCTAAATATAATGAAGAAATGTATTTCTTTTAGATTTTATGTTGATGGTGGCCTCTTGTAATGAAATTGCAGTGAAGCATTATTATTGGAAACAAAGGGGAGAGACAAAAGGTGAGGGAAGGGGGTCATACAGAGAGACAAAAGGGGAAAGAATGGTCCGTGACCATGAGAGGCAGCGGAGGTATATGAGACACCTGTAATAAACAGAATGGCTGATTTTTATTGTTTCTGACTCATGCCATTTGCGGCTGTGATTGAAACAGAAAGACAGAGTGAGGTTGATGGAGGGTAACGGTAAAAAACAATGACAAATGAGACATCCAGCAAGGGTGAGAGAGACAAAAAAGGGAAAAAAAACTGTGATGGAAAATTATTAAAACCTTTTGGACCTCAATCACGTGAACTGCTAATGACAGCTGCCTCCAATGGGAGGATGGAAAGTGGAGTAGAACCATGATGGAGATGAAGATAATGACAGCATCAATCTTTCATTGTCATAAACACAGTCAAACTGCAGACATAATTGCAGAAGATAGAGATGAATGAGCGGGCTGGATAATAATAAGAAACTAATGGTAAAAGATGAGGAGACAGACTAAAAGTGGGTGGTTGGAGAGCCTATTATGAGAAGATGATTGGCAAAGATAATTGAAAATGGTTGGATAACAGCTGCTAATAACATGTTTTTGCTAAGGGATATTTTCCTCTTTTCCTCGCGAGGATTGATTGACCAAGAACAGATATCCAGATAGGTTAATGGCAGGCAGGCAACAACAGTCCTAGTGACAGCACCAGTTAAGGCAAGTAATTAAAGATGGTAATTAAACCTGGAAGGGGACTCATCCAGATGAAGTCGTATAATACACGCTGGCTAACACAGCAAGTTGTTTTGTTGGACACTGAACAGCACCAGACAATTAAAAGCAGCATTGACATAGGCAAGGTGATGTTGTTACTAGATGTGAAGTTAGCTGTAAATGTTTCCTCAGTTCATGCAGCATTATATTTGTCGCAAAATCGATCAATGCAGAGCAGTGTCACAAACCACGGAGGCCCCAGAAAAGTGCAATCAAACGTTGCGTTTATTAACAGCCCGGAGAAAACATCAACATATGTCTTCTGACCAAAATACATGTTGTGGA
>NW_005187684.1:649211-653174 GCF_000239375.1 Pundamilia nyererei | reverse complement strand
TAGGTTCTTCTAAATTTGTCAGCTGAAATCTAAATATAATGAAGAAATGTATTTCTTTTAGATTTTATGTTGATGGTGGCCTCTTGTAATGAAATTGCAGTGAAGCATTATTATTGGAAACAAAGGGGAGAGACAAAAGGTGAGGGAAGGGGGTCATACAGAGAGACAAAAGGGGAAAGAATGGTCCGTGACCATGAGAGGCAGCGGAGGTATATGAGACACCTGTAATAAACAGAATGGCTGATTTTTATTGTTTCTGACTCATGCCATTTGCGGCTGTGATTGAAACAGAAAGACAGAGTGAGGTTGATGGAGGGTAACGGTAAAAAACAATGACAAATGAGACATCCAGCAAGGGTGAGAGAGACAAAAAAGGGAAAAAAAACTGTGATGGAAAATTATTAAAACCTTTTGGACCTCAATCACGTGAACTGCTAATGACAGCTGCCTCCAATGGGAGGATGGAAAGTGGAGTAGAACCATGATGGAGATGAAGATAATGACAGCATCAATCTTTCATTGTCATAAACACAGTCAAACTGCAGACATAATTGCAGAAGATAGAGATGAATGAGCGGGCTGGATAATAATAAGAAACTAATGGTAAAAGATGAGGAGACAGACTAAAAGTGGGTGGTTGGAGAGCCTATTATGAGAAGATGATTGGCAAAGATAATTGAAAATGGTTGGATAACAGCTGCTAATAACATGTTTTTGCTAAGGGATATTTTCCTCTTTTCCTCGCGAGGATTGATTGACCAAGAACAGATATCCAGATAGGTTAATGGCAGGCAGGCAACAACAGTCCTAGTGACAGCACCAGTTAAGGCAAGTAATTAAAGATGGTAATTAAACCTGGAAGGGGACTCATCCAGATGAAGTCGTATAATACACGCTGGCTAACACAGCAAGTTGTTTTGTTGGACACTGAACAGCACCAGACAATTAAAAGCAGCATTGACATAGGCAAGGTGATGTTGTTACTAGATGTGAAGTTAGCTGTAAATGTTTCCTCAGTTCATGCAGCATTATATTTGTCGCAAAATCGATCAATGCAGAGCAGTGTCACAAACCACGGAGGCCCCAGAAAAGTGCAATCAAACGTTGCGTTTATTAACAGCCCGGAGAAAACATCAACATATGTCTTCTGACCAAAATACATGTTGTGGACACTTATAAAGCAGTGGGGTACACGCCCCCCCATGGCGTCAATGACAGATTAAAATAGGTTCCAGACCTTAGTCACAGTTAATCGTACATCTTGTACATCTTTAATAGCTATAAACAGACATAGAACTTCTCATTTTGATAACACCTTCCATACAAGGTAATAATCTTAAGCCCTCAGGGTCTCTGAGGCTAATTCTTGACTCTGCTCATCTGTTACCAAGTAGAATAAAATGCAACAGGTTTGCAACAAGAAGCTGGAAACATTTGGGCCTCTGCTGAGGCCTATTCCTAGATTATATGTATTATATGTACTGTAAGCATGCATTGCAGTTATCCTTCTATGTTCTAGTTTCCCTCAGCATGTATCACCTGGACAGTCATGCCAGTGAAGCTTAAAACCCTTAATGAACTGAACATCAACTCAAAATAGGTACAGATATGCAATATGTATAAAATACTCCTAACCGTACTTGTAATAAAAGTTAACATAATGGAAGGATCCTCAAATGGACATCTTCAATAAACAACTGTAATGCAGTATCAATACTGTGAGAAATATTATTAGATGAAATAATGCTGTGAAGAATGTTATTAATGCAATTATAATGATGCAGATTATATGGCAGCAATAAAAGACTTTCTATATCTCCACATATTATATACATGATTTCATCTATGCAGTGTCATGAGGTGAAGAGTCACTAGTTTACATGTCAAAAGCTTCAAGTGGCTGCTGTTATGCTCAGCCAATACTTTATGACATCGGGATGATGATATTTGTGCAAAATGTACAGCTTCAGTTTACTTCAACATTAAATCTCCCACTCTCTGCCGGAGGAATAAATCTATTTCTTGCTAAAGATATCTCCTCATTTGGTCTTTGGATCAAGGTGGTGGAGAGCACTGTCTGACACATCAGTCTAAAATCTCCTATCATTGAACTCTGCTGGAGTACTAATGCATATGATTCACATCATTTCCGTCTTGTCAAACAGTTCAGTGATTCTCGTGCCTTATGAAAAGAGCTCCTCCTATTAGGACAGAAAATGTTTCTATATTATAAAGGTGATTAACCAGAATAACATGCACTGATCAGAAGTAATTTTTCTCTATTAAGGGACCAGTGCACTTAAACAATGCCATGAAAAATGCCCCCACAGCATAACAAAGCCACCAGATCACCTCTCTGCAGGGGTTCATGTTTTGATTTAATGTGTCGCACATCTGTGCCTACCTTTAAATTTTCAAGAGGGAGTGTTCAGCATATCAATTAAAGAATAAAGCTGGGGATATTTAACATTTTCCCATGGCTAATACAAAATTGATAATATTTTAGTCCACACACCAACATTTTCTGATATTCCTAACAGTCTGTGGCCCATTTATTTCCTGTGAAGATGCAAACCTCTGAAAATTGCATCAGAGCTCTGTAATTTCAAACAGGACTAAATAATGAATTTGGTGAGTAGTTGCCATGGATGCACACTTAGTTTGGTATTCATAAAAAATTTGATGAGGCTGAATTTTCATCTCTCGCTGCCAAGTTCTTAAGTTTATAACATTCTTCCCCTTCAGACACAGACATACCTTTAGTGTGAATTAACAATTGTTAACTGTGTGCCGTTTGGCTGCTCCTTCTGTGCCTGCATGCCTTAAGTAGACATGCATGTTAGATTATGGTGGTGATCTAAATGGGCCATAGCTGTGAGATAAAAAGCTTAAAGTGTGTAGAATAAAACTTGTTTTGCATGTGTGGTTCAAGTGCAAATACATTATAGAAGTTTGTGCTTCATTTATGGTGCATGAAATTCTAGTATTGTATTTGTCGGTTACTGAGCACTATTAAGCTGATGTGTGTGTCTATGCATTGCGGTCATACAGTTTATGAATACAGCTTGCTAACAAAACTTGCTAGTATTAGTTGACAAATGAGCCCTCCACAGTCTATAAAAGATAACTTCAACTGCCAAAATCTTGATGTCGAAACTCCAAAACAAAGAGTCCCAAACTAATGTGTCACGTCACAGTGGCTATCCCTGTGTTAAGTATGTAAATTTCATTTGCGCACATAAGCAGCAGTGCTGTGATTGCAGGTTACCTTAAGTCAAAAGGGTCTGCGGGTCAGATTTAAGCCTTCAGGTTCTGTTTTGTTAGATGTAGGGCATACATTACTATTCAAAAGTCTTGAGCTACCTCTCTTCTTTGTACTTTATCTTCAAGAAATGACTTTCTTGAGACTTTATAAAAGTAATAATAGAGACAATAGTTTCCAGGCTTTCTGAAGGTCTTTCAAAGTTTGTCTTTGGACATTTGCATTCATTTTCAGTCCCATCCTTGCAATTAATTATTTCTGGAGGAATTATTTGTTTCCTAAACCACTTGGTACTGACAGTCATTCAAACATAAAAAGGCTCTTAAGTGAAAAGATTAATCAGTGTTGCATCTAGACATAACAGACCAAGTAGCAAATAACCTATTTTAAATTATATCTTTAGGAACCTTTATTACTAGCAGTCTGTTGCAAAAAGAAAGAAAAAAATAAATGTTTGTTTGTTTTTTTGTTTTCCATGTGAATCTATGAAAATTGCCAAAGACAGTTTGACAGGCATAAAATTCTTTTTTTTGCTCAAACAAGGTGATTCCCAAAGAGCTATTAGCTACAAATGTGGCATATCTTGTAATTCATTTGAAAGCCTGATGCTTAACCTTGTCCACCCCAGCTGTGAAACTCAGAAACCAGTCTTACTTGTTATCATCTATCGTCCACCTGGGCCTTACACAGAGTTCTGTCTG
>NW_005187684.1:609303-648464 GCF_000239375.1 Pundamilia nyererei | reverse complement strand
TACAGAGAAAAACCCAACAATCATATGACCCCCTATGAGCAGCACTTTGGCGACAGTGGGAAGGAAAAACTCCCTTTTAACAGGAAGAAACCTCCGGCAGAACCAGGCTCAGGGAGGGGCGGGGCCATCTGCTATGACTGGTTGGGGTGACAGAAAGAAGACAGGATAGAAGGCATGCTGTAGAAGAGAGACCGAGATTAATAACAAGTATGATTCACTGAAAATATGAGACACCTGTAATAAACAAAATGGAGAACGGAGAAGTATTTCTGAAGACTACTTAAAAAAATTACAAGAAAGCTTGACTAAGAGAGTTCAGGCTGTGCTGAAGAATCAAGGACTTGGAATTGACTTTCAAGCTTATTAGAATTGTACAAACTCTGTTTTTGCACCGCATACTGTAGTTGCATATATGTTTGCATCAATTTTCCATTTTCCATGATTGGTGATTCAAGACTTTTGCACATCACCATAATCTGCATTAATATATACCTAAAGAATTTGTGAATGAAGCAACTTTAAAAAAAAATTGTCACATTTTCAGTTAATACAGATCTTGAACAGAGCTGTCAGTTTCTTGGGGCAAATATTCAGTGTTAATACTAATGATTATGCTCATATTCACTGTTCTTAAGTAGTCCACTGAAATGTGACATGAAGCTGCTGCCAGGACATAGAGAACTGTCTGCCACTTACATGGACTGTGGAGCATCTGTGCTCAGCTTTGAACAATAAATCTCTAAAATCTATTTGCAAGGGCGTAGATTTGTTTTTGTGTTAGTCATTATTTTCTTCAATCTTTGGACAACTTCACCTAGGAAATAAACAAGATTGACTAGACCCAGGGTATCATAGGTTAGCGTGCTGAACAGGAGGCAGTGTAAGAGAAAAACACTGAAATTTTCTGACACCTGTTCACAGCCTTTGCTACAGAAAGAAGGGTGACTGGAGGTATCGGGTGATAATTGCTAGCTGTAAAACTGAGATGGCATCAGACTTGCAGGAATTTGACAGGGAAATTGCTGTGCCAAAAGCAGAAAATAGAGAGAACGAAGGTGGGGGACGTGGGAGAGGTGATTGACAGTTGAAAGTGGTGTGCTCTTATTAAAGCTGGACTGAAATCAATGCAACAGAAGTGTTAGCATTCAGAAAGCAGGGCAGTGTACAAAAACTGGACAGCATACAAATCACAGAAGTCAAGTTCACATCCTGAAAGCTGCTCCTCAGGTGTATAAATGTATTAACACTCAGACAGGTGATGTGTCTGTGCACATAAAAACGTAACATTTGAGCTGCAGCATGAGCAGGACTCTGTGGCATCAATGTTTCATACATTAACCGTGTTGTCTTGCGTAGCGATAAGCGGCGATAACTGAGGAGAAACGTGCATTTGTTTAGTGAAAACTGGATGCAGTGAATCATTTAACAGGCGATTTCATTGACAGCTGTGTGGACTCTAAAGGACAGTATAGATAACCGTGGGAAATCCAGTGGAAAATCCTGACAGCTGTTTCACTAACAGCTGCCACGGTGGAGCTCTTTCTGCATTTGTCCTTCCCTCTCTCTCCGAAATGAGTAATAGATACAATAAAGAATGCTCTTGGTTGCATTGGCAGAATTTCCCATTAAAGCCAAAGGGGCAGAGGCGAGCTTCATGCTCAAATTAATTGTTTCCCTTGGCTTTCAGTGACAAATGGAAGGAATTCTAACAAGAATTTATAGGGGAACCTGAAAAATGAATTCGAACAAGTGTGGAAAAGCCGACCAGCTACACCATACTGTAAACGTGCAGCTTGTTGGGATGTTAGAACCTGTGCCAGCTCTATACAGCTGCATATGTGTGTTGTTTATTAATGTACTTTTCCAACAAGTGGGTGTGCAGTTAAAATAAAAAGACCAAGTTATAAAATAAGATGAAAAAGTTCTAGCACAGAAGCATGTGGACGTATACAGCAAATATAGAAATGCAACTTAACAAGAAAGAAAAATTATGTCAACTGGAACCAAAGTCTGCCCTAGTTCTCTTGCACTGATTAGACGGGTCAAGGTTGGGGACTGGTTTGTGTTGCTGTAACAACTCTGCATCACTTGCTGGCTGCCATGGCAATGCATCAAAAATAGAGTAGTGGAAAATGATCGTTGGCTGCTCGGTGGGTGTGTTGGTAGGTTGATGGCACAAAAGAGAAGCAGACACACATCACGTCATATAATTACTTCAGTCAGACTGCTCATAACCTCAAATGATTCAGTTATTACAGCAGAAGTAGTCAGATATCGGTGTCTAGGCTCCGAGCTCATCTCTCCTCGCACATGTTACACATAAGATTGGGGAGAGATGAGTAAATGTCCCCCCTGAAGCCGACAAATGGATGCTGGGGCAGTGGAGGGGTTGAAACAGCAGGCAGAGATGCAGGGAGAGGTGGGAAGTGTGCAGCTTAAATAGACAGCCTAATTGGGAGGTTGTGTTTGGTATATGATGTGACTAGAGTGAGCAGGTTAAATGTGTTGCTTACTTCACTCTGGCTAGCAAGCTTTGCTCCATTTATCACATCCTTATAATTAAAGGTGACAAAGAGGAGAGCATTCCACTACACAACTACATATTGGGATATGCAATAAGAATTTGCAGCCCTTCGTTTCCCAAATGATGTCCCTCCTTATTTATAATGAACTGCTATAAGGTTTGGCTTTGAGAAAATGCAAGAGAGGGGCTTCAGCTACCACTTGCCGATTACACTGCTGATTATTTTAGATTTTTTAATCCACTGAAGGCTTAGCGTGTGAAATGGCAGAAAATGAACACGACAACAATACGACAGATGTGATGTGGCTTCCGTTCTGATTTCCTTCTTAAATTGCATTCTTGCCTTAATTTAAAGTACTCATCTGGAAGTCCAGTCCAGTGTCTTTTAATTATCATTTTCAATATTATTATCATTGTTGTTTACAGCAAGAATCAACTCAAGAGTTTAAAAGCTTAACCAAAATCCCCCACAGTGATTATTCAGTTGCTAATCTTTCTGTAGAGCCAATGACGTTAGGCAGTTTAACTCACATTTCCTCATGTAGCCGCCTTCTTACAGGACGAATAAACATTGCAGTTCTAAAAATATTTTTGTTTAACCAATCCGCCAGCAAGAAACACTTTCTATTGTGCTTTTTTTGTGTCATTTCCCAGACACGGGCGAAATGTGTCCAAACACCCCACTGAGTTTAAACCTTAATGAGCAGGACTTAATTAGTCTGTAGCCTCAGTTGTCTCTCTCTCAGTCATCTACACTGAAATATTGCTGTGATGCAAAATTGTGCAACCTGACATTTTATATTGAGCTTAGTAAATGTGCCACAGATGCGCGATCATCCAGTACAGCAGCAATAAACACAGAAGACAGCCGATATGACAGGAGTTTGTTTATATGAGGGGCCTGTTTCTCTGCTTAGTATTCTGCCCCCGCTCTTTCAATCTGTATGCTGTCAGTCTGTTTCAGCATTTCCAGTTCAGCATAGTGACATTTTGAAATGTATTCACTTCCAATCAAGACACTCAGAAACAGGGGACACCAAGTCTTTCGTCCCCCCCCTTCCCCAAATGTTCGCCCTTGTCTGTAGTGAGTGAATGTCTGAAAGACAAATTACGAAAGAAGAGCAGAATCAAAGTAAGAATGAAAAGAAAGGGAGAAGAGAAAGCAGAAATAAGGAAGAGGTTAAATGAGATGGCTTGAAGTGAGTGGATCAAAGAGGAAGATTAAAGATATCGATGCGGTTAATGAGACTAATGGCGTTCTTTTATCCCTATTTCTCTGTTTCTCCAGGTCTTCCAGCTGAAGAGGAAGTGAAACTTCTTGTTGGACATGGGAGCTAAAAGTTATGACACACTGCACAAAACCAGATACGGACATTTGATCATGAAATAACCAGTTTCGTAGCTTTGCTGGAACCAATGATTTGCAGTTTAAAGATCCAGAGACACTTAGACATTAACATCTGCTTTTTAGAAATACAGAAGCATAACTTTCTCTGCAGGTGAGCAAAGCAGGTGTTTTTAGGGCATCTAACGAACATGAGCAGGGTAGACAGCTGGCATAAAGTGGGCGCTGCAGGGGTCCTAACCTTAGATTACAGTTTAACAGATTAGAGCTAAGCAGCAACCACCTTAAGCTCACCAGCCCCATGAAACTCACGCTTCTAGCCAACAGAGCATGCACAAAAACATCTGCACACAAACACACACTCACTGGCACAGCTGTAGAACACAATTAAATTAGTGCATTTGGCAGACGGTGTGCAAACCTAGCTTTGCACCATACACACATTAAATCACAGGCAAATAAGATGTGCACATACACACATAGTCTGGGGTAGAGGACAGATGCTACGCCCTCCCCTCCTCCCGTCATCCTCTCAAAGCCAGCTGGAGAGAAGATGAGATTTGGGGCTGATTGGTTTTGTCTATTTTTCCATCACGCCCTGTGCGCCTCACTCCATCCACCACTTTCGCCTTTCCACGGCGCAGCCTCATCCATGGACAAATAGTCATCATAAAAATCTGACATCTGTACCAGTTTGAAATGAACAGTGACAGGACTTCTTGACTGATTTTTCTTTCTGAACTGTGGATGCCAAATTGGTGAAACATCAGTGAGGTGATAGAAGGAAATGCTGTATTCCTTTACAGCGTGTGATGAAAACTATCGCAAAGGGTTCTTTTTTATACACTTCTTTTTCATTACAATTTCATCATAACACACAAAGAACTGAAACTTTCTATACTAACTTTTAAGACGTTGTGTTTGAGGAGAGCGTAAAGAAGCGCCACATCAGAGGAGAGCTTTAATCTTAACGCAGTTGTTCTCAGTCAAGTAGCTCAGCGTTCCTCAGTGGCAGATTCAGACAATGGAGTGAAAAAGGTAAAAGAAAAAAAGGAGAGACCTTGAAAGAGGGTGACACTGGGCGAGGTGAAACTTGATAGAAAGACAAAAGGAAGAAAATAAAGGAAAAACTGGATTTTTTTTTTTTTATTGTCAAGGGTGGCTAGAGCAGTGATGGAACACCCTTCAGGGCAGACCACCTCCCTTCTGCTGCTCCTCCTTCCTTCTTCCCTCCCTCTCTCCACCGCTCTCGACTAGTCTGCTGGCTGTCTTTGGCTACGTCGCTTCAGTGCAAACAGAGAGACGGAGGGAGAGAGAAAGCACAGCGCTGCGGCCAAGCTCAACATTCACACAGATGGCAGAGGAAACGAGAAAGACCTGCCGCATCCAGCTGTTGGATTTCACTGACGATGGATACTGCAGTTAATCAAATAAAAAGAGGCAGGGAAAAGTGACAGAGATCCAGACAGAGGAAGCCAGGAAAGGGAAAGTTATAAAGTTCAAAAGAGGAGGGAGTGGACGAAAGATACAAAGGTGCAAATACGCTGGGATTGTACTCGAAGCTGAAAGAGAGATCACCTCACACTGAAAACAAAGGACCTCTGAAGCAGTCTGGCTCCAGTTGTGTGTGATTCAGCGGCGACTCCTGTGTGTGTGTGTGTGTGTGTGTGTGTGTTCGTGTCTGTTCAGGCGTTTCAGTGTGTGAGACAAGTGCATGGCTGTGGAGCAGTTAGAGAGAGAATCCAGCGGGAGACATAGAGAAAGCGTAGGAGCTCCGGTGAGCGAACAGCTTGACTGTGAGACAGATCGACTCTGACACTATCCTTTGTATTTTTGTGTGTGTGTTTGTGCGTGTCTTTGACAGACCGATAAAGGGAGTGATTGTGTGGTCCATACTGGCAGCCAGTGGCTCGTCCCAGTCACTGTGACCAGACCGTGGTGGTTGCTTAGTGGAGGCACAGGAGGAAGAGGAGGAGGTAGTTGTGGGCTGGGGACAGTGGCAGGCCCAGGGGTGGGGACATGGCCTTGGGGGGGCCGCATACCGTCCTCCACCCTGCACCGGGACAGACGCTGGGGCTGGGGGTCCTGGAGCGGGGGCGCATCCAGGGGAGCTCCCAGAATCTCAGAGCTCAGGCCTTGGTTAAGTGGAGGGATGGTTACAGGTGGAGGTAGTACTGGGGTAGGAGGTGGAGCAGAGAAAGGAGGCAGAGTGAGATGTTCCCGCAGAATCTGGGTTCTCCTCGGTTCCCTGGTTCTCATCTTTCTCACTTCCCTATTCTTGTCCGTGTCCCTTCGCGGGGGCGTCGGATTCAACTACCTGGAACCACCCGGGTGGGAAGAGTCACGGCGTGTGAAGCTCGTGCCCAGCTACATGGGTGCGCACCGCCTGTCATCACCTGATGCCCCACAGCAGAAGACGTGTGCCTGCCCGCGCTGTGTCGGGGATCCTGGAGTTTCTGATTGGTTCGATGAAAACTACGACCCGGATATCTCTCCTGTTTGGACAAGAGACAACATGCAGTTACCCTCTGATGTCTACTACTGGTGGGTGGTAAGTAACTTTAATCTCTAAAGTTATGTAAGTTAGTAACAGTCTGGAGTGTTTTTCTTTTGTTTTGTTTTTTTCACATCAGCTAAAGCAGTAAATTATTGTAACATATCTCAAAGTCTGGAAAATTAATAACCTCCACAACCAGGGCTCCTACATCTTTGTAAATCTGTACTGTATTAGGTGTGGTGACGCATTATTACATGTGCAAGTTTGTTTTGTTCCTGACATCTGTTTGATGTTTTTTTTTTTCTCAATATTCGAATAAAGCAAAGAGCCTATGCCCTCAATATACTACGAGTTTAATAGCTTAGCTTCTTTGCATATATACTTATTGCTCCTAATCGGTAAATATTAAGCTCTATCCAAGAGCGTGTCAGCTTAGCACAAAGACTGGAAGGCTGGAGACAGCATGGCATTTCCAAAGTAAACAAAATCTTCTTAGCAGTTCTTCTAAAGCTCACTGATTAACAGGTGTTATCGTGTTAGTTTGTTTGCCCCCTTCTAAGTGACAGCACATAATCCCTTGTAAAACCATTATAGAATAAACATGCAAGATATAAGATTAAGATTAATGAACTTTTAGTTGAATTTTGAACACAGCCTGCGTAGTTGATTCCACTGCTTCCTGTTGTTATGTTAAGTGTCTGGCTTTATAATTAACATACAAACAGAATAGTTTGTCCATACGTGATTGATACAATGTGATGTTAATATTAGCAGGGTTTGTGCCTGCCAGAGCTAAATCTCCCACTGCTCCTAAGCACTAGAACAAATGCTACAGCTGTTAAGTTAGTTAATGTGTCTTATTAGCATACCGTTCTTGTTTTCACACATGTAAAAATACTTTAAATGATTGTTTTTTAAAAACGTAGTCATAAGGAACCAGAAAGAAATGTTATGAAGTCATACTTTGTCCATTCTTGAGCTATTCATTCACTTGTGTTCATTAAAATGCCGACTTATCCCTCCACGAGTTACAGCAGCCACAGTTTTCCTGGCAGAAACCCTCAGTGTCATACAGTCTTTAAAACAACTTCATTAGTTAAACTTATAATGTTTACAATGGTTTCATTTGATTGTTGGTATATTTACATGTGAGCAATTAAATAATTTAAAGCCAGGATCTGAATTCACTTTCATAAATATTCATGAAAAAATCCAGCAATAGTAAGGGCAATAAGTTCTCCACCGCCTGTCTGAGCTCTTAGCCCTTTATCTCGGTGTTCCAGGGTCAGATGTCCCTGACTGGAAGGGAAATTGGTATCCAGTGCATGCTACCACAAGTTCATGCAAATTGTAGAAGTTTCCAAATCAGAAATTTAAAGTTCTACTTATAAATGCTATGCTGCTTTTTTTGTATATGTGGTTTAGTTACTTGTTTTGGAGTAAAACACCTGGTTTGCATACTCCACACTAAATCTGCAGACTGCGTTTGGGTGATTTAATGTTTCTAACTTCATAAAGCGAAACACAATAATAAGATCATGTATTATACTACAGCATATAGCATCATTCTCCTCTGAACCACAGTAAACAAAAATAACTTTGTGCCACTGTCTGGAGCACTATCAAGCACTTTCTATTTATGTATATAGAGAGCGTGGGGAGCTGCAAGTTACATGGAAGACATAAGTTTATAGAACACTAACACAGGGGGAGTAACACATAATAATCTTGTCCTCCTCATCCTGCCTCATCTCTGAGCCAACCAATCCCCCTCTTACAAGTCCTACATGCTTCTCAAGTATCCCTGCCAGTCATATGTGATGGTATTTGTGGAAAAGTGGAACAAATAAACAAGGTTGGCCTCTGGGTTTTCCTTAAAATGTTTTATAGTAATGTGTAAAAAAAAAACAAACAAACCCCAGAATGAGTTTTTTTTTTTTAGTCAAGTGTGAGAGACAGGAAGCACTTAAAGGATCATTATGTAAACCTCCTTTTAGTTTGGTTTGTAACTATTTACGTACATGCGTTGTCTCTCTATGTCCACTCAAATCTAAGTGCAAATGTGTTTGTGTGCATCTGCAGTAAGTGTCATCCAGTTTAGTGTCCTTCAGTGGCCGGGTTAGACTCTTATTTCAAAGCCGAATCCTCAGCTAAGCTCTGAAATGGCAAAAAACTGCAAACACAGGCCAACAGCTGCCAAGTCATTAGGTCACACAGGGTAACAGGGTGGTGATGAACTGGCGTGGGGGGGGGAGCGGATAGGAAAGGAACGGGCAGATCTAAAATACATTTATATTAAATTATATTAATTTAATTATATCAAATGTGGTTTCTGAATTTAATTAGTCCAGAAATGTAATCATCTGCTTTTAATGGACTTCCAATAAGTCACATTGCTTGACCACTGTAGGCAGTCATTTTAATGAACGACTTGTGTTGGTTACACCACGTATGTAATGTTTTTATTGCTTGATTTCTAATATATAGCATATACCTTGTGTGTTTGTTTGGCACCATGAACTCCTGACCTTGAAGACCCCTTAACTTGAGGTCTGGAGTGTAGTTTTGGCATATATGTTAAAATCGTTGCTAATGCTAATGGGGAGGACTCTACCTATCTTAAAATACCTTAACATTTAAATTTGGAAACTTCATAGAGAGTTTCCATATTTTTCTCTAAATTTAGAATGTTCCTTAAAATATTGTAAGAATGAACATAATGTAAATTATATTTATTAGCCTCCTATGAAGGCAAAGACAACTCACCAGGCTTTGGAGAGATAAGTGTTGTAGACAGGCAGCTGTCCTTGTTTCTGAATTACTGCAGACACAGTGAAAAGTGCCAGTTTACGTGTTGTCTGCATAAATTTAGAGTAGAAAAATGTCACAGCACCCTGAATGAAGCTTAACAATTTGCCCAGAGTGATCACAAGGCATGTAAATAATTACATTCAAATTCATGCGGCCTCTCCTGCAGAGGGTACTGCGGAGAATAAAAACTTGACTAGAACTTAATTAGAATATTATATCTGTTTGAAAAGAGAAACCCTGCATATCACAGTCAAGAATTGTTGGACTGCTGGAATTAGTTGTGTGGAAATTTGCTGAGAATTACAATCGCAGACATACTCCAGAGTCTTTAATTGAGTCATGCGTGAATTCTGACTTTTTCAAAAGAATTGACATCAAACCTAAAAGGCAAGCCTTATTTAGCAACTACACGATATTTATTCTCTCACACTGCAGTCAGCAGATTTCCACTCTCTAATCAATACATCCATTTTAACTTAACAGGAATTAATGGATGGCTGGGTGGAGAATGGAGAGAGGAATGGCCACAGACCTCAAGAGTAATAATGGCTTGCTGTCTAGTGTCTTGCCTGCTTTTTATATTGTTGTGTTTCGAGCTAGTATTTATCTTTGATAATGTAAAGCTGTAATGTAAAGTAAGGATGACTTACAGTCCTTGCATTTGGGAATCAGAAAACAGAAAAAGACATTGTTTCCTGGTAAAGCCTTTTATGAGGCAGACTTCAGCAATTCACAGTAGGGATCATCTGTGTAGCTGCTCCCTAGTCAGTTACCTCCTTTTATTTCTTCTGAGAGAACCTCTTCAGTCCAAAAGTGATTTGTTATGGGAAGTCTATGCACCCGATGCAACCAGTGAAAAAAAACACTTCTCCTTTGTTATTTGATTTGTTTGTTTTTAGTATTGGTCGACTTTCTTTTATTCCCAAATCCAATAGCAGCGCTATAAAGAAATGAAAACAAGCGATTAATGCGTATTCGTGATTGGACCTCTTCAATCAAACCTAATGTGCAAATGTGTACTCCTGCCTCAGGAGAGGCACAATGCAAGCACGCAGTGAAAGAAACATTTTAAGCATTTCAGTCTGTTGCTGTAGACACAAACTCTCCAATGTTATAATTGTACTTTTTAAGGTAATTTCTTTTAAAATTCGCACACTGGGCATCTGTCTCTAATTTTATAACAGGGCTAATTTTGAATATCTAATGTGGCTTCTGGAAACAGCAGTGAAATCTTGTTTCAATGGAAAAAGAAAAATTAGAGTTCCTTGGATGCAGTTGCCAGGAAACTTTGGGAGTCAGAAGACGGCTGACATGAAGGAAGCTCGACAGCATCCAGCTATGCTGCCAGAAAACAAACGCCAAAAATTAGTAGCCCCTGAACAACAGCGGTATCGAATGCCAAGCTGGCTCTGGCATCGTGTATGCAGTCAGAGACCGAGGAAGGCAAAGGGATGGATGGATCAAGGAGGATTGGAAAAACAGAGACAAAGACACAATAGCAGAGAGGCAACAGCAAGAGAAACAAAGTCAGAAGGTGTGAAAGAAAGATTAGTGGACTCTGATCAGGGCTTATGATCTGCCTCGTGCACAAGCAACCCAGAGAGAAAAGGAGATGAAGATAGACAAGAGGAGCAGCAGTAAGGCAGAACGGAAAGGGGAAGTTAAAGAGCAGGAGTTAGACATGCGGGCAAAAAGGCTGATAGAGAAGATGCATGAATGAAAATCTTGAAGACTGAGATCTGTGTTGGAAGAAGCGAATTAAGGGCACTGGTGGGTGCAAAGGAAGGGGTGACAAAGGAGTGTGAAAATGAAAATTGCTGTGTGTGGGAGAGACAGAGAAAAGATGGTTATGGATAGGAGGAGCCATGCTTCAGCTGCCAATACCCTGATGGATATCCATAGGATGCCATAAACTGCATTCTTTGTTTATGGATTGTTGTTTTGTTTTGTTTTTTTACATTTGTGCAGGTGCTTGTTTTATCTTTTCACGCATGATTGCACATTTGCCTGTGTGGTTTGGCAGATGCTCAAATGAGCCAGGATTTATTTTTTGCCTCTTAATTGGACAACTTCTGTTTGTTAGTTGGTAAGCATCATCATACCACAAAAGGGCACTCAAACCGTGATCCAGAGAAATGAAAAACACTCTTACTGACATGAATAAAGCAAACAATGTTTTTTTTTCTTAACTGTAAACATGTGGCTTCAATATACTTCATGCCCTTTAAGATCACTTGTCGATGTAAAGCGACTGGTGCCTGCCCAAGAAAGCTTTGAAGTTAAAGGATAAGTTAAAAAACGGGCATTTCGTGAGTTAAAGCTTTAAAAATGAAGGGTGCCTCCATGCTAGCAACACTGAGAGGCTATAATTAGGCACAGCAATGCTTTGAGCTAAATGCTAATGTCACGATGCTAACATGCTGGAAGCGATTAACATTTTAAAATTACCATTAAATCAAAGCAGAGCTGAGGTTGATGGAAATCTGGTTAGTGTTTGGAGGGGCGGTTTTTGTTTTTAAGTATTTGATTAAGTGAAATTTACCAAATCATTTACCAAGAAATTAATATTTTCACATGTGGCAGGTGACACCCAGATTGTTCTGCTGGTGCTGCTGTTACTTTTTTTGCCTATAGATGGAACTAGTTTGCACGCTCAAGGACTCAAGAAGTAGTCACGCCCATGGTCTCTTACCATAGTGTGTTGAAATGCCATCATTTATTATGAGGACAAACATGCCAAGACGGTTTAAGCACTTTTTAAAGTTCACCGGTTTAAAAGCTATTAAGGCTTCTCATTAAAACGGCTTCAAAAGTCAGCAGCCACAGGTCAGAGGGTAGACTGATACTTCTGTGCTCATTTCAAATGTGCCCTGTAAAATGGTGGAGCTTTTAAGTATGGTAATTTTGTGAGGTGCCGTGCTTTATTTTTTTTCTAAGTGACCTTCCTCATTAAAATTATAATGGACTCTGTTTAAGCTAAAGCGCTTAGATTATTATTCATGTTTTCTGACAAGCTGATGAACAATGCATTAAACCCATTTTCACAGTAGCCAAAGGCAGGAACTTAATCTGAGGGTGTTTTTTTTTTTTCAATGTAAAACACCAGTAGCTTCACATTTATGGTGTTATTTATCCATTAATCCTCTGACAGACAGCTAGCTTAAGAGCGACCTATTGTATCACTCTCCTCCTCCTCTCTTCATCTTTCTCTGAGCTATGTTTAGATCTTATTTTTTCTCTTCTGTGCACCTTTACATTTACCAAATCTTTTTTTTAAATAATTTACTCTGAAACAACCTTTGCTTTCTTTTCTTTTTTAAAAAGATTTTCTCACTCCGCTTGTTTTTGACATGTGGACGGCAATGCCTCAGCTCCTTTGACCACAGTCTGACTGCATCCTGTCAGTCTGACACGTAGCTGTTACCTAAACACACACGCACACACTTAGGCACAAGCATCTGCTTATTTTCTCTTGAATGCAGGCGAGTGCATGCATACACATGCACACGGGCACACAGAATGTAACTAAATTTAAAGTCTCTTGTCAGATATGATTTGTCTGCAGAGGAGAAACTACACATCCTAACTATCTCTCTCTCTCTCGTTCTCTCTCTAGATGTTACAGCCCCAGTTTAAACCCCACAGCATCCAGCAGGTGCTGCTGAGGTTGTTCCAGGTATTTTATATTATTAATTCATCTTTCCTTTGCCGTAGTGCTTTCATATCAGCCAAGTCATTAATTCAGACTTCCGTCCAAAGACTGAGTGGAGGGGGAGCAGATTGTCTTTATTTGACATTTGGTTTATCTCAAACCTGGCTCATTCCTCTCCAGCGCGTCCGTATGACTTTTTTATATTCGGACTCTCAAAGCACTTAAAGTGCTTTCCCATAAGGATGTAGGTTTAGTCTGGCTCCCTTAGGGCTGAAGTGGTTCATGTATTTTTCATGGAGATTCTCATAAAGAATTCACCCCAATATTGAGAGCTGCATGTATTTTCACAGTCAGGTCTGAGCTGCAGTTTAGGTCGTTTTATGTGTATTTGTGATGTATTTAATTTCCTCCGTAGCTTCCTCCAGTCTGCTTGATTTAATCATGGTTGTTTATCACAGGTGATTCCCGGAAGGTCGCCGTACGGCTCGTGGGATCCGGGACGCTGCCTGCGCTGCGCTGTGGTGGGGAACTCCGGGAACCTTCGCGGGGCCAGATATGGCGCAACCATTGATGATCACAACTACATTATGAGGTGAGAGACGGCTGCAACGGATAGATGAGCAGAGCAAGACAAAACAGAGTGGATGCAGGGCACTATTAGATAAAAGCACGACTCAAAGAAGTAAAATTATGCTGTAAGACCAAAGCTTGGAGGTGAAGGAGGGAGAGGAGAGGAGGGAGACAGCTGGAGGGAAGAAGAAAAAAGAGTTTATGTGGGGATTACACTGTATTCTCACTCCGCACAGTATGTGCCATTAAAGTTCCATCATCATAGCCATCTAGATTGTGTGTGCATGTGTGTACAGGATGGGGAGGTGTACTTACAAAGAAGCAAACAGCAGATATGTGTGCGATAGCAAAAGTAATCCCAGCGTTTGTGTCCCGAGACATTTGAACTTATAGGCTGCGTCTCTGTCTCACACACACGCTCATGCACAGAGGCACATAAATCCTTTTGTGTCAGTCTGCTCCCCAGCTGTTTCCGAGCCGCATTGACGGATCACAAAGCCTGATTGTTCTTAAACAATCCAGCTCATGAGCACAGCTATATGTAGTTTCCTGCACTGCGCGCGAGTTAGTGTCGAGGACACATGCCGGTGCCATGAAACACTCAGCAGGAGTGACTGATATAATGTGTTTTTGCCTGCTATAGGCAATGGAATCCATTAGAGCTGCATTCTCAATAGACCCGTGTGGGCAGCCTTCAACTTCCATCTCCTGCTACGATTTCTTAATGCTGTGCTTTGATTTTCATTTGTTTTTCAACCAGCTTGACCCACAAAAGTCCCCCTCACTATCACCACCCACCGCCTGTCTGCGTGCTTTTTAACTCCTGCTGTGTGAACAACATCTGTTTTGTTCACTGGCATATGGTAAGGTGAAGTCAGTAGCCACCTTTTTAATTCCAAGTGCAACCAACTGTTTACATAAACGGATCACTCCTCCAGACAGTGAGTCACAGCTACTGTAAATACAATGAATGGCTCAAACGCAGCTGAGCGATTAGTTACTGTCTGACTGATTTTCCTGCATATAATATACATTACTGTATACGCTGCATATGTGTACTTGATACAGTGTGGCTGTGATAAACGTAAAGTGTTTTCACTGCTATGGGAGCTGTGCTATGATGTAGAGAACAAGTAAACAAACAGTCGCTGAGAACAACGCTCTATAGGTGAAGAACTTGTTTGTGTGACCTTGAATCAAACTGCATTCAGCAGCAAAACACTGAAACACTGAAATCACCTCAGCTGTAAAGTGTGACAAACTGAGCCCATTTTCTTTTATGACATGCTTTATTTTTACTTTATTTAAGTTAAGCACATTTTAAACAACTGTATTGTTTGCTCTCAAACTTATTTTATCAGTTACAAAATTGCTGAATAACACGCAAGCTGATATCTGTATACCAATATATCTGTCATAGACCCATAATAGCCTAAATTAGTATCTATATTGAGCTCTATGAGGTCATGAAGTCATTCTTCAAGAAATTGATTCCAGCAACATGAGCAGGAATTGCATCAGGAATTTGGCAAGTCAGTGTGAAATTAAATCCATGTGAAGGTACTTTGGCACCAGTTTGAGTCCAGCTGGAGGTAAAACCCAAGGCCTCACACAGCAATTTCTAACAGCCTGTGACCTGATGATGTTCATCTCTCACGCTGTTCCCCCGTCACACTCTCTCCTAGGATAAATCTGGCACCCACAGTGGGCTACGAGGAAGACGCGGGCAGCCACACCACTCACCACTTCATGTACCCAGAGAGTGCCAAAAACCTGGCAGCCAACGTCAGCTTCGTGCTCGTTCCCTTCAAAACACTGGATCTGGTCTGGATCACCAGCGCTCTGTCCACGGGCCAGATTCGATTGTAAGACGAGACACGTGCACGCAGATATGCATAAGCATGGATTAAGACATGTCAAATACTGCTTGCAGCACAGGGATGTTGAAACTTGCCATTTGACTTCAGGGCACACAGACACACGGAAGAGTATCTTTGGGGAATAAATAAAATTTTCTTAACACACATGCACTGACACGTGGAGTGGAGATGTGAGAAGTCAGAGAGTTTTTGGGGTGGAACAATCTGCCAGCTGTCAATCATCCAGAATTCATAGCTCCAGCAATCACATAAAGTGCTGATTGAATGTAGTCAATCAATTTCTCTCTCTCCCTCTCAGTACTTACGCTCCAGTGAAGCAGTTCCTCCGAGTAGATAAAGACAAGGTATGTATTTTCATTGAGTGCAATTAATTTTGGCCATTTTCTCTCTCACACACACACACACACACACACACACACACACACACACACACACACACACACACACAAAGAGGGAACCTGGTCTGCTACAACTGTTTCGCCCCATTCCCATTGTTGATGAAGGATTACAGTTGGATTATAAACCCTTCCTTTGTTTTCACTAATCTGCTCGTTTTTGGGTATTTTTAATCCGTGAAAATAAATAAACTCAGACTAATCCCTGTCATGTGAAGACTTGGCAAATATCTTCGCCTGGTCAGAGACTCAGTTTTAATTTGTTTTAAAAAATTTTTTTACAGCATCTTTGTGGCCGACCCAAAATTATAGATTTAAAAGACTTACTCCCCCACTGTGGGGTGGGGGAGTAAATGTGGTTCTAAGCAGCCTCTCTAAGCCAAGTTTGTTGCAGACTTGAGTATCACCTAGAGGTAGATGATAAATGTCTAATTACCATTCATTCCCTTAAGAAGTCCTTGAATCTTTCACAGTGATCAGAACTGCAGGGAGTATTAAAATTTAACTTGTTCTGTGGGACCGGTGGAATATGCAGCGTCTATAATATGCACGGGGTTATCTTCCCTGTGTTAAAGTGCAAACAAGCTCATTCCTTCATTTTGATGAGGAATGAGCTTGAATTTTACTCAAGTTGGAACGATGTGGCTTTGTAGTTGAAGCAGAGGTCTGCAGGTCTCGCTGCCCGAGGCGGTACTTTTAATTAAACAAGAAATTCCACAGTTTTCTTGTAGGACTTTTGCTTTGATTTCACAGTGAATAAGACTTTATCTTATGGTATCTTCCCTTTCTCTACATGTCCCTCCATGACCCAGGTCCAGATCTTCAACCCAGCATTCTTTAAATACATCCACGACCGCTGGACTAGACATCATGGCCGCTACCCCTCCACTGGGATGCTAGTGCTGTTCTTTGCTCTGCACGTCTGTGATGAGGTCTGTTCTTCTTCTTTCTCTCTCTGCATTTGCATCAACGTGGCACTTGTGTCATATGTCTTGTTTTAACTTCTGCTCTCCTCTAGGTGAACGTGTTTGGTTTCGGTGCAGACAGCCGTGGAAACTGGCACCACTACTGGGAACAGAACCGCTACTCCGGAGAATTCAGGAAGACCGGCGTCCACGACGCAGACTACGAAGCCCAGATTATTGAGCGGCTGGCCAAAGCCGGCAAAATCACAGTCTTTCCTGGAAAATAACCAGCAAACCAACCTGCATATATCTAAAGTTTAGTGTTAGAGGGCTGGTTCAGCAAACAGACACTATACAGGCTGCTTACATCATGTTTTTGCTTTCACTTGCCTGCACAAGTTTAGGTTCTCAGCTGAAGTAAAACCAAATGGCTACGGAAGACGAGACAAAGTGATCACAGTTGGTACTCAACACTTTACTCCGTTCACTTTCCCCTCATATTAAATGAATGCCCTCTGTTGAGCTGCAGGTCGCATCTGTTAAGTAGCTACAAACAACTATTGTGTAGATCCAACGTGACTCTTTTCGCTGCTCTAAAAGTGGGAGTTGAGCCTCAAATTAGAAGCAAAAGGCTCAGGATTTCACCTGGGCTGCGTTTGGACTGAAAGTCAAGGCAAAGGACAGTACAAACACAGGTATGAGGGCCCATGGAGGAAAACCTAACCAATGACAATAAATACTGACTTTGTTTGCAGCGTGGAGGATGCTGGAGAAGGAAACGGAGGAAAAACATGTCCCACTTTTGGACTAAATCCAGAGGAAATATTCACCTTGGATGACAACCTAATCCTCAATAAATAACAGAGACACGCCATCATATGTACTGAAAAGACGACAGAAGCTGAACGGTCAGCGTCTAGAGAAATGTTGTTCTACATCGTTTGTTGTTCCCCTTGTTAGGTACAGACCTTCAGAAAAGGCTGAGGTTGCAGACGCAAAAGTGTAATGTTGGACATTTAAAGGACGCCAGAACTTAAAAGGCCACTTCATAAACAGTTGTTCTTCTCAAATCTTGACAATTTTCACTGTAAACTCATATTTATGTGGTTTCTACTGGAGAAGACAGTGTTATAAGGACTTTGTCTGACAGTGATGGGTTGTAAAATGGTTCCTTAAAAGACAGTGCGTGATTGCTCTGGGTTTATAGCATATGACTGTCCTCTAAAGTCCCCAGAGTCCTTACAGTCTCAGCAAGGCGTTAGCACCATGCAGCTGACCCACAGAAGCACAATGGAGACTTTTGCCTTTCAGCCATTCTGACTCAGAAAGATTACTGCAGCACTAGCACCGCATCCTGCTTTTAAATGCCACAACAACCACAGGCCCCTGCTACAGCCTTTATTCACATTCAGACTCGGAGAGGAAATGTTCTGGGAGAATGACGCTTTGACTGTGGTGAGGCCAAAAGCCCATCTCCGGGGATTTTATGTTTGGATGGAAGCATGCTGGTGTCTGGGCCCCGAGTTTAATCCTCATGTGGTCTGTCCAGGTCTAATTTGGGAGAAGAGGACTAAAAACAAAGAGCTGGGGCTTGTAGAAACAGACTGACAAAGCCGGCATGAGAAGCAGAAAAAGAAGAAGGCGTCGCGTCGCTGCTGTTTATGAGCAGCCGCTTGCACAGTGCTACTCAAACTCACCGCTCTGGTTTGGAAAAGATGGAGAAGCTAAGACTTCTGGCAACCTCCCACACCTCAGTGGAGTTAGAAACTGTTCAGAGCACTTCATCCCAAATTAAGGCCCATTTAATGGAGTGAAAGAAACCTCCACCAGATATTAGAGTTATTAACTCATAAGTAGCTCAGCATCATTAACCACTAGCTCCAGTCCCTCTTCAACCAATTAAAACTTTCAGCTGTGTCTGGAGGGGGCGGAGCTACCAGTCGCCTTACACTTGACCTCTCTGCCATAAAACTGCACATCCTGTCCCGTTGTTTTCATCGTGATGACATCCCACCCCCCACCCCTCGCAGAGTTCATGCTTAGCTTTGTTTGATTTGAGGGATTTACGGATCACCTCAGAAAAAAAAGTGTTTCTGTCACCATCAAGTAGTAGTGATTTACTTGTGATATTCGCCATTGTTAGTTGATATGTCTTTAACAAGAAAACAAGCAAAGATAGTTTAGGATGTGCTGCTAGACCATTTCTAGAGGAGAGGTAGATGGGCGAAAGTATTTGGTTTAAGCTGAGGTTGTAAATTCATCCTTGGAGATGTGGTCATAAAGAGGTGGAGGCTGAAAATGAAAGGTACTCAGGGTTCCTACGCAGGTCTGTAAAACATGAAGAAAAACTGGCAGAGTGAACTCAACTCGCTCTTCACTCGCACCTAATGCAGTTATACTGATTTGAATCATTATCGTAAACGCAGCATTTGTACTGAGAGCTGTGGCTTTGAAACTTTATGTGCTTTTCTTTGTTTTCTTTCATATATATAATGTTACAAATATGGATGCCCATATTAAATATTGCCAAATGTTCAAGTAATAAGGTAAGCTTCTGTAAAAGTAACTGCTGTGAGCTCTAATCCCAGATGTTACACAGTTCTAAAGGCTTAGTTTAATGTTTTTTTCTGCTCTTGTGTCTATCTGATGTCAGCTTGGTGCATATTTCCTTATATGGTCAGCCACAGCTCTGGCTTTCCTACAATCCGGATGTTCAGTCTGACGTCACTAGCCGTGTCTGGGCCTAAACTCCGCTGCAGGTCCATATATCAAATGATCACTATGGCATTACTGAGAGTTGAAAAACTGTCTAAAGTCTTTCATCTTTAATAAAATGATCAGCGTTCTGCTCTACCAGGTGTAACAATTGAGTTTAACATCCAGGCATCCATGAAAACTGAATTTATGACATTTAACGGAGTTAGAAGTTAGCAGGGAGTTAGCTCGCTAGCTTCTATCTAAATACAATATAGCATGTCCTGACTGCGGGGTTTTGGAAACAAATTAAAACGTACAGCTCTGCTATCACTTCCAGCATAAATGAAGAGAAAACTAAACAGCAGTGACGTTTGTAGGGTTACTGAAGTTTGGCTAGCTGGTATATAATGATGTGCTACGTGACTGCTAGCGACACAGCTATGTTAGCATAATATAAACAAGCTAACTTTTTTTCCACTCGATAAAAGTTAACATGAGTGTTCTCGGTGGTCAGGAACAAATGTAATTGCATGGCAGGATGCTGTAAAAGGACCAAACTTCAGCCAGGAGAACAACTGAGATAATCCATCCACAATACGAAATTAGTCATTCATATACTGCTGCATGGGCTGGGCTGTAGTTACATCCTAAGGTTTTAAAAACTGAGCTTAAATAAATGATTAGTGGTAATAAAAGCCGAGGGAGGTCAACAGTGATCACTGACTGTTTTAGGAGCTTTTTGAGATCAAATAGAAGAAAATACATAACATTAAACATGTTAACAACACAAAAGCCATATTAAACGCAGACTACTTTAGACCCGGAAGTAGGATTCGTCGCGTCATCACTGAACAACCAGATAAGAAGGCAAGGGTGCAAGACAGCCAATCACAACAAAGAGGCCAGAATGTTTCATTTAGATGATGCGCTGGGTGGCTATTTAAGATAAGATAAGATAAGATAAGATAGAACTTTATTAATCCCTCGGGTGGGTTCCTCTGGGAAATTCGAAATATTTAAAGGGCCAGTATAAGGTAAATTATTGAAAACATTTTTTAAACTGCTAATCAAGCAGAAACCACAACAGAAAATGAGCATTAATGGCCCCTTTTAACATTTTCTTTAAATTTTTTTGATAATATTTCTGTCAGTCACAGGCTCGATTCAGTGGTGAGTTGTCAAACTGTAAGTCATAAATTACTTAAAGGGTCTAAACACTTAGTTTCAAATTTACATATTTCAAAAATAGTATTAAATATTTATGAGGAAACCAACAACATTCAGAGTTAAAGGCATCCTGTGGAGTTTTTGACCACAAGCAACATTATGGAGCAGCGTGTCCTGTTTTCATACATCTAAAATTAGAAAATGTAGTAATATAATGGTTTTCCCTGCCGATGGCGTTTAGTTTTTTTGTTTTGTTTTGTGTTTAAATCAGCTTTGTTAATGTTTTACGAATAGGAAAAAGCATTGAGCTGGGCTGTTAGATCTGCAGGATATGCTTACAGAGAAACAAAACCTCTGCAGGCCCTGTCGCCGCTGTTGCTCTATGAGGTTCCCAAAATTCACCAGCAGTGTTTTTATGTTTTTTGTTTTGTTTCATCTCACATTTTTCCACATCCGGCCTTCCTATTTTAACCCAGGGCAAACAGCACATACAGACTCATAGAGCATGCTGCTCTGTGAGAAAAGTGCTAGGTACAGCTTGAATATTTTTCTTTATGAGTCAGCGTGTATTTAGTGACTCATAATGTGGCATGCGCTGAGTTAAAATACCAAATCTGACACCCCCCTAAAAATGGTTATGAAGATTTGTCAATAGAAGCTGCGTAGGAACTGTGAGCGCCAACTTCTGCAGCACCTGCTTCATCCATGTGAAATAAGACCTGTGTGAGAGAACAATCACATCTCTCCGCGATTGTTGTTATAACTTCGGGGATATCATCCCCTGACATTATTACTGAGGTATGTTCTTATTAGCTGTTTTACATTTTACATGTACTTTAACCAACATTCTTACTGAGAACGATTAAAGAGTACCCATTATGCTTTACCTAATTTTCTGTCATATATATATATATATATATACTGTTACAGAAGTGGATGCTCATATCAAACATGGCCAAAATTTCAAGCACTGAGGTGAAAAAAGCTTCAGCCTGCTCTAATCACCCAGTTTCAGACAGTTATGGGGGGTCTGTGCCTAATTTGTTCGTCTCAGCTAATCAGAAGAAAGCTGGCTTAAAGGGAAAAGAGCCAACACTGGTTGTTTTCAGTGGCAAGCTGAAGACCCAGTATATGATAAATAAAGATTACTTTGAGCTATAAATCATTAAAGGCTATTGTGAGAGCCCAAGAATAAAAACACAACAAACATGGAGCTGGAAATGAGCATAAGAGGTCCACTTTAAGCTGTGCCTGTGCTTCTGATATGAGCTCCGTTGGTGTATTACTGTATTGTCATTGTACTTGATTTCAGTGTTTTTCTTCTTCTTTGCACATAACAGATTTTACAGGATGTTTTGGTGTTGCTGTGGCTGATTCTGGACACTCTTTATCTCTCTCTCACACACACACACACACGTGTACACTCATGCTTTCGTGCCTTGTCCTGCTGCTGGACATCCTCTCGCCTACAGCTGCTCCATCGGCAACACACACCTGCTACCATTTGCCATTTTTTCCCACAAACACGTGCACACAAAAGCACACACATGCACATCTTCTGGCTGAGAACTGTGCCTTCTGAGCTGTACATGCACACACCTTCATGAAACACGCTCTTCTGCCTTCTGGTCACGGTACAAACGTCCCCTGGTGTTCACTCCTTACTGTCATTGTTTTCTAAAGATGGTTGAGGGAGAGATGTAAACTCGTGATGCAGCGTGACTCACGGTGAATTCATATTGGGCCCTTTGCTTCTTTTTGGGACACAGGGTAGATACTCGTGAGGCAAGATAGACGGCAGACAGAGAGCGCTTGAATCTGCTTTATTCTAGTCCGCGACTCTGCGGGTACCTGTCCTGTTCTTGTCTGTTTTGAAGCACGCCACGAGTGTAAAACAGCAGATGCAGATGATAACAAAGCAGCTAAAATCGTAGACGTATCACTGTACTGCTTCTGTGGTGAACTTGACCCTGGTTCGGTGTTTTCTTAACCTGTTAGCAGTCGGACGTACCGCCCACGGTACATTGGATGGTTTAGGGGACTAATTGTAAATTTGTAGGACTGCTAAGGGGTTAAAATCGTCAGCTGCCACATTCAGAATGAATGTGTAAATTGTTTTGGAGATAATGTGGCTTTTATGCAGACATTATTTATGTTGCTCTCCGGTAACACTTTTCAGCTTCCTGGCTCACAGCTGTAGACCTGAACATCGTGATAGAAAGAGATAAGTGGCAGGGCGATCCCTTTCGGGTGTACCAGCCTAGATTAGTGTGGAGTTTTTCCCTCCACCTACATGACACAGATCTGAGTGTTCCCTGTAGTATTTCTAACCTAAAGTAGGTCTTTTCTCTGACCCAATACACTCATTTTTCTTTTCTCCTGGAGAACCAGTTTTCTGGTTAGGTTCTGTGTTGTAACTTTGTAGGAAACGACTGACAGCATTTCAGTTAAATTTGTGCTTGTGTGCTTGTGCTAGGCTGTGAAATTTGATTGCGTGGCTCACTGAGGCTGACTTACAGAAAATGCTGAGTTTAAACTGGACTGATTTAATACAATTATACAATAATTTTAGATCGGACTACCCCGACCATCCCTGTGCTAAAAGCTGATTTGTTCGTGCTGTCAGTGGAATCCAGGTCCCCGATACATCCAGGACTATTTTTACTCAGTTTTGTCTCACGTGTCATGTGCTGCTGCTCGGTGAAGCCACAAACATCACCCAATTACTGATCGCCTGAAACTATGTTATCGAGCTTTGTGACGCTGCACGGGGAGTTTACCACACTTTCCATTTTCGTGGATAGAAACAGAGGCACATTAAACGAATTGGCTGCATTGTTTATGGGGTAATCAAAAAGAATGAGTGAAGGGAACTAAGACCATTTCAAAACACCAGATCAGCGAAAAAAAGGAAGCTGGACAATAATGTTTATAGCGTCACATACAGAAATTTTAAAGGGAAAATCTGAAAACTCTACCAAAACCTACCAAACTGTAGGTTAATGTTTGAGTTATAATGATTTTAATTGTGGACTGACCTGCTTTCACCAACATGGATTAGGAGATTTGGCTCCCATGCAGCAATACGGCAAATTGTTGCCGGGCACTGAACCGAAAACTAATGAAGCTAACATAATGCAGACTGGTGCTTTTGAGTGCTTTGTTTTAGTGTTACACATTTAGTAAGAAAACTGTTTTTCCCTGAAAGATGGAATCTGAACCCCTTTGTGCTCCACGTATTTTCTACCCATTAATATGAACAGACAGTTTGGAAGCGGGACCAGTGGAGGAAATTCAGGTGGGGTGGAACCCAAAGACTGTTTATAGAAGAAAGAAGTGGCCAGTGTGACATCACTCATTTGTTAGTGAATGAGATGAGCGTTTTTGAAACCAGCAGTTTTAAGAGCAGGCCATATCTGGTGGACACTGCTCGTTGGTTCACCACGTGTCCGTTGCACAGGAGATAAACACCGCTTCGTTATTCTGGAAACTAATTGGAACCATAATTTGCAAAATGAACATTATGTTTTCAGCTAACAGTTAAGACCATTGACTCACAATAAAGGTACTTAAAAATGTGCTGGATGAGAATTCAGATTTAACATATTTATCCATTGGCGCTCTCTTTAAACCCGAAGCTATGCCCATCTTTTATATACAGTCTATGTTCCCATAGACAGGTTTTAGTCTTTAATGATTAAACAAAGAAGATGCAGCATGTTAATAAATGAGCTTTAGAGGCACTGGTATGAGGACAGATGAGGCAATTTGAGTTTTTGTCAAAAAAAAAAAAAAATTCTTAAATCATTACTTAATTTGACAGGAACAAATAAAATTGGATCAATTTGTGGTTGTCTAGCAGAGGTAAATGATAGATAACCTGTGCCGGATTAATAGTTTAATTCATTTGCCTCGTTCTGTTTCTTTCCATTTGCTGTGGTTGAATCTCTGTGTCACTCTGAAGTAATGGAGAATAGCTTTGTGCAGTAGGGACAGACATTGCCCTGGCTGTTTGAAAAAGAGTTTGTAGGAACAAATACATCATGATCAAAACACTGCCAGTGCTGGCTGTTGGCATCGTTACATCGCCGGCTCCTCCTGCCAGCCTGCTGAGGTGGGAACAGCCACAAGCTGCTCCTTCCTCATCAGTTCACTGGTCTGCACTGAACAGAAACGGCTCTTTAGCAGCAGCAGCAGCAGCAACAGTCAGTGAGCTGCAGACAGCCCATGTCAGACTGTCTCTGTGGATTGTAACGCCAACACTCATACATACCTCCGTTAGCTGTTGTCCCAGTACTCTACAGTGAGCTAGACAAAACACCAGTCTTATAAAGTAGGCTTAAAGGCTGCTTAGTGAATGCATCTGTCGCAACAACAAAACGAGTAGTCAGATATTTAAACACTAACGTTTGGAGGGTTAAGACCTCTCCATGTGGACGGTTTCCTGTTATTGCTGTATGGATTTGTCATTGTCTAGTCCGGCTTTAATGTCTCATTCCTTGGTAGGAATACCTTTTGGACAACGTGTATTTACTGCACTCAAACATCTATATGATATGTGAACAGACTCTTTGTATCTTATGGCATTGTACAAATAAAAGCTTCATGAAAGATGAGGTTAAGGCCTGATGCTGTGTTTGTGATGCCAAATGGTCAAAGGATTTGTAATGATAATAAATCAGTGCTGATATAGTGTCAGCAACAAAAGCTTGTACAAGGTATGCAACTCTCACTTCTTTTAACAGGTCATATTGGGTCACATTTTTGTTTAGTAGCTGATTGTGTCAGTATCAATAGACTATAAGAGATAACCTCAATTTGAGTTTTGGCTGTCACACTCTTATCTTTTTTAATCCAGTGAGAGCTGGATTTGAATGTGAAGCTCATACATTAGCAACTGTTCAATCATAAAGGGCTGTTTTCCTGCAGATTTCTACGCAACCACAGGAGTCGCCCCCTGCTGGTCATTAGACACTGAGACGTGGAAGCTACAGCCATCTTTTACGTACAGTTTATGAACAGTGCTTGGAGTTTAGATCAATCTCAAATCCATAACAGTCCATCTGAAATGAATAACCCAAAGTTCATCACAGATCTACCAGGAATGACACAGACATGTGGCATTTGTCAGCTGTATTTATTCCATCCCATAGCGTGACATTTCAGTGACAGGAAGCAGATACAATAACAAAACTTTCTGCATTTAATTAATCAATATTAAATGTCAGCAGCATGAAATTGCAAAGATTGGTTACTAGACATGTTCGTGATCATTTTACAGTTAGTGAATTCTTAATTTACTAAATTAAACCCATTATTTTATTACATGTCAGAAAATGGCTTGTTATTTGAAGACTATAATACAGCTACTGCATGTACTGTACAACTCAAGTCCAGCTAATCACAGGAGAGCACACAGGCTTTTGTCATACACATGGACGGAGCCAAACTGCTTTCTGCCAATAAAGGATAGACATTATTTATACTGTGTCCAAGCTGGGTCAACTTTACTGTTATTCCTGAGCCCAAGTGGTACAGGAAGCCAAAAGAAGGACAAAGTGCCTTGGGGGCTTGTTTCTAAACAAACAGGACTACAGTGAGATGAAACTAAACATGGAGGCAGGATGGTGGTATGTCGAAAGCCCACTTTGTGCTCCAAGGTGGGAATTTTTTGTCAATTTTTCTGAGCTGCACAGTACTTGTAGGAGGCTACATCAAATGTATGTCCCTTTTCTTTTCCTCTGCATGCAAAAATGAGTTGGAAACAGGAAAGTAGAAATCATCTGCCATCCTCCAGTTTTGAGTGGATCTTATGTGTTCAAGTTATTCCCAGAGAGACGAGTTTTAACAGGGCAAAGCAGAAAGTAAAGACGAGTGGCTCATTTATTGCTGGCTGAGCATCAGTGGTTGAGTTTTGCTAGTTTTCCAGCCTTTCTAAGTCTAAAAGAGGAGAGGAAAACGAAGACAGGATGTTTGAAGATTTCAGACTAATTTCCACTTCACTCCCCGATATGTTTGTAACCGCACCTCCCACACAGACCCCACCCTCGCGCCTCTTAGTTCTCCCCCAGTTTGAGCCGTGCAAACTCGTTGGCCATCTGGAGCGCCTCCTGCAGGCACTGTGTGTTCCTGCCCGTGGCCTGTGCAGACATGTCTTTGCCGCCTCCCTTGCCGTCCAGCAGGGGACACAGCTCCTGAACCCATTGGCTGGCCTTCAGGCCACGGTTAGCCACATCCTGCAGAGAAGAAAGGTGGAGGGTGGAAAGCGGAGGGTTAAATTCATGGAAAATGCTCAGAGCAAGGCTTCTAGCATATGTCACTGAACGATACCTGTGGGACTTGACACAAACAGGTGATCTTGCCAGCATCTGGGTCTACAGTGAAGAGCATCGCAGCTGTCTGAGGGGACTGCGACTTCAGCAGCTTCAGTGACTCATTCAGAGCCTGAGAGAGGAAGAAGGAAAGAGGGATGTAAAGAGGGGTAAAAGGAAGTGGGAAGAGAAGAATAAAAAACATCTCCTAATCAGCACTATTGATGTCTCAAGGTCACAACTAATGGGCCACAGAGCTGATTTAGTCCCGTGGCAATAACACAATGAGATAAGCTAAGTGAGCCTGAGAAAATGTGCAGAGATAAAGTGAATTTTAATACTGTTTGCACTCCTAATTTATTTCTGTACAGGATGCTGATGAAGTCTCGGGGATTGGATTATAAATTTGCTCTCTCTTTATGCTCTGTATATCCAACAAGGACATGGTTCTTTTATGGAATAACACATAAAGAGATTTATAAGAATTCTGCTACTGATTTTTAGACTTGCCTTCCCAAAAATATTCTGTCTTGACTCTCACCTTAGCTGAGGCTCCAGTTTCCATCTCCATGATGAGCAGCGGCTGGTTTGGGTTGCTTTCAATCACCTCCTTCGTCTTCTCCAGAACCCTCTTCTGGATGTCAGCCTTGTAGTTGCGGTCCAAGTCATCCATGGTCTTTTTCAGGCCCTTCAGGGTTTCCCTCATCTCATCCTTTTGCCACTGAGAGATTACAGCGGTGCCTATCGACTGCAGAGGAGACGGAGATGTTACCACAGCGCAATTTGCAATTTTTTCACAATTTTTTTTATTTGCCTCAGAACGTCTCTCTAAACCAAACATCCCATTTACCTCAGTCATGTCAGCAATCTCTTTCTGTATGTCCTTGTTTGGGCTTGTCTGCTGCTTCACCTTGTCTCCAAGGGCAGACAGAGACTGGCGCAGGGCATCAGCTTTCCTTTGAGCCTGATGGATATGCGACACAGCAGAGTGAGGAGGGAGGCAGGGGCAAAGATCAAAAAGGGCAAAGAAACACGAGGAGGAAGAATGAGAAGAGAAGACGACTGGTGGAAAAGATGAAAGACTAATTGTCTAAAAATAGTAAATTTGTCCTGTGGGCCTGAAGAGAGAGGGGTGCTACATTCTTCTTTCTACTACAGTGTTCACCCCAACATTCATTCAAGTTTCATCACAGAAACCCAAAGGTCGCTTTGTCTGGGACAAATTTTCCTTTAATCAGTCGTGTTTGTAGTTACCAGTGTGAACATTTCACCATCAAGATACCCCCGCCCCTCTGTGGGGCTACCGTCTTTAAAATGTTGTCTAAACCCTTCTCTGTATGTGGGGGTGGAAGTGAGTACATGAGTGTAACGCTTTGAGCGAGTACATCAGTAAGTGTAAGCTGTGTGTGTGTGTCCTGACCTTCTGGGCCTCTGTTCCTGTCACTGCAACGATGCGGCGGATGCCCTTAGCGATGGCCTCCTCTGAGACGATGACGAACGGCGCGGCGTGACCCGAGTTCTGCAGATGGCTGTGGATAACAGAAAACAAAAACGTTACACAACTGCGGGAGGCAGATGAGAAGTAGGAGAGGGGCGAGCAGGAGCAAAGGATGAGGAGCAGAGGGAGAGGAAAACATTACCAAACAACAGCAGCAGGAATGAGAGGCTCTTTGAAGTGGCTGCAGATTAAAACAACATCAAAGACAGCATCAAGAAGCACACCAACAGTTTACTGAAACCTGAAGCAGCTTGAGATGGAAGGATGTGCAATTAAAACCAAAAAAAGAAGATAGAATGGGCTTAATGCAAATGTCTTTTGCGATGCTTAAAATCTGAACCGACCCTCGCAGCCTTTGCATCAAATGTAGCTCGGAATATTGGCTCCTGCAGCACAAAATGGCATAAAAAGCCAGGCTATAACACAACGTGTGAAAGAGCGGAGATGTCTGGGCATTCAGGTGAATTTTACAGCCAGGAGCAGACACTGTACGAGTCAGTGGAGCAAGTCTAATCAGTGGATTGAGCTTGACGAAATGTTCCAGGCCTCTGTCTGCACAGGGACACGCTCGTCTCACCATAAAGATGCACAAATCCAATTAACGCTTTCCACTTTACACACCGCCCCTGGGCTGGTCTGAAAACTATCGGCCCAATGCAAATGCGCGTATTTGGACTTTTGTACACTGATGTGTTCGCGCTGCACACTTGATTCCACTCAGGGCGCACACACAGTAATGGCACGGCAAACACACTTGAATCAATGCAGCATATCAAATTAAGAAAAATGTTAGCATGCTTGGATTTTTCATCCTGCCACATGTTGTCGTTCTGCTCATTTTCCCCCCCGTGCATTTTCCCAAACATCACTAACATCTGTGAAATACACTGTTAAACAAATAGGCATTGTCACCATTCATTATCACAACATGATAATGAATGAGGCAGCTCTCCAAACTAAAGGAGTGAAGCTGAGAAAAACTGGTTTGAGGTTTTTGGGCAAACACTAACAGAAGGCCATTTTCTCTGTTTGAGAAACTGTTGAGAAACTGACAATTAGAGTCCATTATTCATGGGGAACGGCTGCAACTGATTTAAATCACAGACAAGAAACCCATCAATAACATAGTTAGCGATAGAACCTGAGATCCAGCACCAAACTGTACAATCTGAGGTTGAAGGGTCCAAGCCATAAACCGTATATTAAACACAGCTATAGCTATTACTCTATCTACCACTGGAGTCCACATTTTAAAGTCTAAACATTAGTGTGTTGGTCCCTACCATAGCAAGCTTAGCGAGCTTCTTTTTCTTTTTTTTTAAAGAATGGGGACAACGCACAGATACAGATACCCTGCTAATAACAGGCATAAAAAATAATACTATAATTATAACTTGTTGGAAGACTGTACCACAAAAAACAGCCATATTATTTTTCATATAGATCCATTATCAGAAACGCAGTCTTCAGTTCAGCTCAGGCTGAAGCCTAGTAGGTGCTGCTGACACAGTTGCCCCTAAATGTAAGACTTAAAATCCAAATGGTTGAATAATAAAAGAAAAACAAAATAATACTGAAAAAAAATCTGATGAATTTAAACAATTGGCTCAAATTGAGCACTTTAATACATAAGTCTAAAGGGTGTTTGACATATCCACACCGCTAACTCGAAATTTCAAGTTACTTTTCTCGAAACGTATTAACTCGAAATTTTGAGAAAATAATTCAAAATTTCGAGAAAGAGTTACTTTTTTTTAGTGGTGGAAACGGGCTTCCTTAGACCCATCACATATAAAAACTTTTTGTTAAGAGGAAACCACGCTGAGTTGACCCAACAACGCTAACAGCCATGTGGTTGATTTGCATTCCCCGTCAAGTGTGAGCAGAAATGCACAAAGACTGAAAACAAGTGTCATACTCACGTTCCACCACAAAACTCGATGGAGGTGAGGGAGCCAGCAGCACTGTTGGGGTCGGCCAGCAGTTCTGGGACAGGAATGCCAACAGACACGACACGGACCGGGTCGGGGTATGTCTCATCGAATACAGCGCGCAGACCCTGAATCGCTTTGGCTTCTGCGAGGGTTGCTTCCATTGCGTACACAGGCTGGAAAGTTCAAATCCAATATTAATATTAAAAAAAGTCTGTGAGGATCAACATTTTTTTCTCTTCATAAGACTGGCTGGTGATTTCACTCCATCCACTGACCTTAGCATCTTTTATCATGGTACAAGCGATCTCCTCAGTCCGGTGGATCTCATCAGTGCTGAGAGCACCTTTAGCAGTGAAGTCAAAGCGCAGGCGATCGGGGGCAACCAGGGAGCCCCTCTGGTCTGCCTCCCCTAGCACCCCACGCAGGGCAAAGTTCAAGATGTGTGTGGCAGTGTGGTTGCTCATGATGGGTCTACGGCGAGCCTGGAAAGTGTGTGTGGATAGATAAAGCTCTACATAAAGCTCAACCTACCTAGAATCTCTTTTACTTAGCTGGCTTTTTTTTGTTTGTTTGTTTGTTTTTAAAAAAATAGGGTCAATATCCCGGTTTCAATTCTCACCTCATCTACGTGTAAGGTGACACGGTCTCCAACTTTCAGTGTGCCATAGACTGTACCCACATGGAGAACGTAACCTCCTCGAACCTGCGTATTCTTCACCGAGAACTCCATGCGCTGCAAAAAGCAGAAGAGTACATTCAAACAAAAGTTTTCATAGGCAAAAAGAAAAACTGAAGGCAGTCTGATGATTTGTGTGTCTATGAGATTAAATATTTTGGAGAACATGATGACTTAATAAGTTAAAAGCTCTTTATAGAAAGTTCCCACATTCTCAGCAAATATGAGAATTACGAGAATACATAAAGACATACAAAAGAAATGAAGTGCTGGCATTTGAATGGATCCCCCCCCCCACAGATGTTCTGCTAAAACTGATATGAATGTTTTCATGCCATTCAAGTTCTCAGTTATGGACGAGAGACAAGAACAATTTATTATCTTTTGTCCATTCTTCTGTAAGAACTATGATAATTCATTTCGCAGGCTTTTTCGCCAAGCAGATGGGCTGTTTGCTCACGGCCATGATTTCCAGCAGCTATCAGATCCAGAAGTGCTATTTGAACAAATGTGTTAGCTTTGAAGATAGACTGTGCAATTCTCATCCGCCCAGTTAAAAGTTGACAAAAGGTAAAGCTCGATTTCTCTGTACCTGCAATGTGTTCGGGAGGAAAAACAAACTCCAACTGTGACAATTACCCTAATGAAGGGAAACTATCAAAGCTCTTTTTTACAACGCAAACAGGATTAACAGAGCTCATTACAGAAGTGTAAAAAGCACATGAACCTAGGTGTTGTTTCCCTCAATTTATTTTTATTGCACTTACATCCTCTGTACTGTCATCCTCTCTGAGCATGTAGCCTTCATCAAACGTCTGTCCACCCTGCTCTGCGTAGAAGGACGTCTGGTCCAGCACCACGCCGCACTCCTGACCCGTGGTCACCTCATCGCAGAAGGCGCGGTCGTGACGGAGGGCAAGCACTGTAGCTGAGGTTTGCTGGAACTCTGGGTACAATATTAGGATACAGATCAGTTGACTTTAAAAGGTAAATGGACTTGTTATATAGTGCTTTTCTATGCATCACTTACGGTAGTTGCCGTTTTCATCTGAGGTATAATTGTATTTGGGAGAGTCATCTGTGGCGGGTATCTGCTTGTTTCTCAGCTCTTCGATGGCGTAGATGTCCAACATGATGTGGTCCTCATCTCCCGCGCCCTTACCCTGGGACTTCAACTACACACACACAAACACAGACTTATGCTCAGTCATAACCCCCAAAATACAGAAACATTTACAATTAAAATTTTACATAATTACAGAATGACTGATAGCAAAGACAATCACAATTTGCCTGGTATAATCATTCAATAAAGATTAGACGTTTGTTAAATAATGACTGTGCAAGATTGTGCATAATTCATGCATTCAATCAGTTCCCAGAACTGTAGCAGATATAATGAGTTAAATTCCTGTACATTTACATCAATATCTAATAATTTTAAGCGTTCTACATTTATATTAGGGCTGAACGATATATCGCATTTGCGATAATATCGCGACATGATCAAGTGCAATTTTCTAACCGCAAAGGCTGCGATTATACTCTGACATGTCCAAATTCATGGGCTGCATCCTCCTGAGGCCGCATTTGTAGACCGATTACGTCACAGCGACGCGCCGAAGGCTGTCCAAATTACTACCATATCCCAGAATTCATAGCGCGGCCCAGCCAAACTGCAGTTTCCAGCAATGGCGGCCGCTACTAAGTTTTAAAATTACTCATACTAATCTTTCTGGGTCACAAAATAAACTTTTAACATATTTTCAGGCGAGAAAGTAGTTGTGTAAACATCAAATATCTGCTCGGTTTATCAAGATATCCCATATTTGCAAAAGTGCTTCGACGTTTTCAGAGGCGTCTGCTACCCTCCGGCTAGCTCGACAGCTAGCCGCGAGCTCGAGGGTTACTGATGCGGCCGAGAACGGCACAACTCCCGGCACATCATTTTCAGATCACCGCGGAGTTTCGCTGCTCGGGTTAAACGTAATATATAAGTCACTTAGACAACCTAAAAATGTTATTGTTGGGCTTTTTTCAGTGTTTTGTTTGTTCGTGAGTAAATCGGTTTGGCTGAGATTAAAGTTATTAGATTAGATAAAATAAAACTTTATTAATCCCCCGGGTGGGTTCCTCCTTGGTTTTTACACAGCTGACTAAACGTCAAACAGAAAACTTATTAAACAGAAGTATGAGACAGTCGAGAATTTACACCAGTGTCTGGTTATATTTTAGATAGCAAGAAGCAGACGGCCGAGTTTATTAAACTCCACCGAGACAGCGGTGACGCTAATCAGAAGGCTAGACCGTCCAATTTCACGCCTTTAAATTTTAAAGGCGTGTTTGTGTGTGTGTTTATACAATTGCTATTATGTTTGCACTTTATGTGTAATGTTACTGACTGCAGAGATCAGTAAGATGTGTGTATTTTTTATTTATTAGTTTTATTTATTTAATATTTTTTAATTGAATGACTGTCTAAGTTCACAGATGTCAAAAAACTGAGTGTGGTAAAGCCACTGATTTTTTTTATGTATATTTCTGCAATCTGCACATTGTACTGACTTTCATTTTAATGTTTACACCAGGGTTCCTTGTCAGCACTTTATGCTCAGATGTTTGTAAGCTAAAAATAAACTATTGTGTATGTTCAAATATACTGTTGTGATTGAAGAAGTTAAATAAAAATGTCAGTCATCAATTCATGCATCACCTCATGTCATCATAACAGAGGTCTGTCTTCCAGGAAAGAACAGTTTAAAATTAATGTAATATAGTATTGGCCATACTATATGATGTATTGCTTGTCTTTGTTTAATAATACAGAAGACAAAGACCTTAAAAAATAATCGCATATCGCATCGCAATCGCAATATTGGGGCAAAAAATCGCAATTAGATTATTTTCCATAATCGTTCAGCCCTAATTTATATCAGTGTGGAAGATGGAGTGACTTTGCGGGAGTGCTACAGAGATGGCACAAAATCAGACCCAAGCAGCACTTTGAGAGCTCTCTTTCCTTTTCTTTACAAGATTATAAGCTCTCTCAGTTTCTTACAGACAGGTTTCAAAGATGCATATGTTGATTTCTAGCCAACATAAATGTTAATCAACTCAGAAAAACAAAAGGAAACAGCAACAAGTGAGGGGACAGCCACAAGACAAATTTCAGGTAAACTGGCTCAGACTGCATCCATTGCTTAAGCACATAACAGTTAAATGAGCAATTGGATTTGTAAAACATGTAGTGCTTTAGTGCAGAATGGATGCAGCTCAGTAAGATGAGGGGAAAAGAATAAAGGGAGAAGAAATTACAGCCATGACGAAGCAAAATCTGGGGGAAAGAGAGGACAATGCAGTATAGTTGTAGAAACCCAGAAGTGTAGAAATCCCACTTATGAGATATTTTGCAAGTTTCTTTTTCTGTATATTTATTCAATTCAGTTTTATTTATTTAGCACCAATTCACAACAACAGTTGCCTCAAGGCACTTTATATTGCAATGTAATGAGATATTTTCTGGATAATGTAAGTTTCTCATGTTAAAGACCACTGAGAACATTTGAAGTTTGCAATGTTCCTAAATTTGTTCTCCTTCTTCAAGACACACTTGAATAATAAATAAGTACTTATGTGATACTATTTTTTTAAAACGCTGAGAAAAACTGGTTTGAGGCTTCACATGTGTATCTAATAAACTGGTAACTCTATATAAGGTTAAGGAGATATTGTAGAGTGATTGTGTTCTGTGTCAAACTCCCCCAAGTGGGAATGAGGAGAACTGCAGTATTGGTTTGAGACTCGTACAAAATCGATGAAATGTGTGGGATAGAAATCAGAGGTTGCAGTTTTACGGAAAGCAAATCAATCTTTTGGCTTAATCAAACAACAAGGGATTCACACAGGGCTGTAAAGTAAATGTAGGCTTATTTAAACAGCAGGTGCATGACTCCTGATTCTGACTTACAGTGCAGTACTGGAGAATGCTGACACAAAGCAAAACAGTGCACCCACAGGAGTGGCACAGTAGGGTAGTTAGCGAGACTCAGTAGAGTCGGGACGGTCAAGGCCATTTTCAAACAATCATCTGCTCACCTGTGCAGCCTTCTTCTCCTCCTCGAAGCCAGCCAGGTCAACCTCCATGCCTTTCTCCTCAGCAATAAGGGAGGTGAGGTCCAGAGGGAAACCGTATGTGTCATACAGCAACCATGCTGTGTCACCTGTGTGCATGGAGAGAGGGAGAAAAGACAGAAGTGTGAGTGTCTGAAACAACACTGCTTAAACACTTATGTCCTTGAGTCAGACAATAAAAAAAATATTGATGGACTGGAGGCATTGTTTGGATAAGTAAAAGCATGAAAAGCACAAATAAACTGCTTTGTAGCAGCTTATGTTTGCAGGGTGCAGTAATGATTTGGACACACTTTGTGACAATGAAGAAATATTAGTTTGCTTGAGGTATACAACTTTTGAAAAAATCCATTACAGTGTACACCAACAACCCTGGAGGGTTACGTTTATAAGCAAAGCTGAATGCGCATCAATTTTTATGTCGCTTGAATTTATAGTGTGAAACGTCAACTGATGAATTTTTAGCTTTTCAAACTAATTCCTTCCCTTTAGTGAGTATTTTTGTACTGATCTGAGAAGCTCTGAGGCATTGAGAATGACAATCAGACAAAAAGATGAAGGGAGAGACTGAACCATAATGCCAACAAATTCTGATGGGATTAAAAGCGGGAAAACAAAGCAACTGAAGGAGGGAAGAAATGACAGAAAAATGAGCCAAGAAAAGAAGAAGTCATGTGGGTGGTGAAGACAGATGAAAGGTGAAGAAAGGATAAAATGACGAGGATAATTCAGGGAGGATGTAACAAAAACAGAGCAGTGAACTTCTCAAAAGAAAGTTACACACATTACACTAAACACCGCACTCTCACCTGGGATTGTCTTTGTGTCAGCCAGACTCATTATCTTCCTATCCAGGATACGGCGCCCTCTGCTGAGGGTTTTAAGGAACTGCGCCTCTTCCTCGTTAATAATATCCTTCACCATTTCTGGGTCTTTCTTCAACTCTGGGAATGCTTCACCCTGGAAAATGCAGTCAAAGTAGACAGATGGAGATGTAGACAGAGAGGGGGGAAGAAAGAAAGAAACGGAAAAGGAGGAGAAAAAAAAAGAGACACATCATTTAGAGTTTATTAAGTGTTATATATTAACTAATACTAAACACCAAGATTTTTTGAAACAGTCATGTTTTTTCACAACACTGAAAAATACAAAATACACACCTCACAATTAAGAATATATAAAACAAAATCTCATGTGAAATCTAATATTAATAATAAGGATGCTTCCTGCAGTGAATTCTATTCACTGCTGTCATCCAGTAAATGCAATTAAGCATAAAAAAAATGGAATTAAACTAGTTTTGGTAGAAAAGAACAAATGTTTTTTTGGCTTCTAAAGTAGGAAATGCTTTTTAAAAACGCAAGAGGAAAACTGTCTTCAACATTAACCCAGTCACACTACAAGATCAGAGAATAAAACAGCTAAAAATTAACGTAACCCTCATGACAATAACCCAAACAACAGCAAGTTGTGTGTCTGTAATGCCTACGTGGACTACAAAGGAAAGAAAATCTCACCAGGGAATCGACCACTACATCCACGAGAGAGGCAAAGAAGCCTCTCTGAGCGCCCAGCTTCTCATGAGAATATCTGACCGCACGGCGCAGGATCCTCCTTAACACATAGCTAAATATGGTGGAAACAACAAAATATTTTAATGATGTGTAAAAAAAGGCTCCACAAAACTTTTCATTTGCAGCAATCATGTTACTTACTGTTAAGTCTGTTGAGTATTTAAACAATTAACAATGTCTTACCCTCTTCCTGTGTTGTCAGGCCGACCGCCATCTGATAAGGCGATGGTGATGGTGCGGGCGTGGTCAGCAAGCACACGGTAAGCCATGTCGATACCATCAGCGTCCTCAGCACCTACTTTTCCTGTGTAAGGTCGAGCACCCGTACCCTGAAATAGATCATATTCTTAATGTTAGATATGTGGGCCCCAAACGTCTTCCTCTAATGTAAATAAACACGTTGATAAATGCTGCTGTTAAGGCAACTTTGTGTGGATTCATACTACCAGATTAATTTATAGGAATAAATTTTGATATTTTGATTCAGTAGCTATTACTATTTACTGGATCTTGCCCAATCTAATCATAATTTCTCTTCCATTGAACTGTCAAGTAAAGGATAGATCTTCTCTCTCTTTCGCACAAATCCTTGACACTTCTGTACCTTCTGAATGGCTTCAAAGTACGGTATGAAAAGGTCAGTGTCATAGTTGGACATCTTGTTCTGCAGTACAGACACAAGGCGCTCCAGACCCATCCCTGTGTCAATGCTCTTCTTAGGCAGCGGCTTCAGCTCCGTCTCTGACTCTCTGGAAACAACAGTTAAAAAACACAGATTCACTGATCAGTAAAAAGATTTAAGACCTCTTGGCAGTGCTGTTTTGTTATAGAGGTGCACACATGTTATTCTTAAAACATACATGTATATGTAATTTATATGCAACTATTGATCTTATTTACCATTGTAGTTTGCAGTTTATAAAAAAATTAAAAAAGACTACTGCTACCCTGTATTTAATTTACGCTCTTCCATAAAAATAGGCCCACTGGTGAGAATTACTTTTATAAGAGAAAATAAATACATTTTAAAAAATCCGCGACAGTAAATTTCTTGGAATGCGTAAACAAAAGATTTCGTTTTAAGTGGTGTGGAGAGTGGGAGTGTGCATCTGATTTACTAGCTTGAACATTCTGTCCAAAACAGATAGAGGTGTGTCCAAATTCCAGCCCGTGTTCCTTGTATAGATTCATGTAAGGGTGTGCTGCTGCCACAAAGGTTCATTTTAGTTTATTTTTGTCACCTGCTGAACAAGTAACAAGGCTCAGGTGAATCTGAAACCCATTTAAGCACACGGCTGCTGTTGTGTTGATAATTGCTGTCAATGATAACTTTTCACTGTTGTTTGGTTCAAATATGGTGGGAAATTAGAGGTGGTGGAAAAAATCGATACTGCGTAGTATCGTGATATTTTGTTTGCTAATAATGTATCGATACAGGGACAGCAGATATCGATATTTTGTTCCAAAAACTTCCAGTCCACCAGATGGTGCGGTTGAGCTTTTTCTCTAGTGAGGTCAGCAGAGGTTAGGTCAGCACATGGGAAAATAGATCAAACAAAGATGGAGGAAGAAAAAGAGATCAGGAAAGCGCCATCTGCGTTTAAATCAAATGTCTGGACGTACTTTGGATTTTTTAACAAGGATGGAACAAATGAGATGGATATGACACACGGGATTTGCAAGGTGTGTCGTATGAAAATAAAGTACTCTGGGAATACTACGAACATGAGGGCCCATCTTACACGGCACCATCCAAAAATAGCATTAACCGCGGACGGGAAAGCTAGCTCTGAATCAGCTCCACTGAAAAATCAACCAACGCTGGACACTCTTAGCTTAGCAAAGCTATCTCCCAATTCAGAGCGAGCTAAGAAAATAACACAATCTATCACGTACTTCATCTGCAAAGACCTGCGTTCTTACAACATTGTGGAAAACGAGGGCTTTTCTTACATGATCAAGACGCTGGAACCCAGGTATGTGATACCATCACGACGTTTTTTCGCGGACACAGCCGTACCCAATCTCTACATAGATGTGAAGCGTAAAGTTGAGGAAAGTTTGAGCACAGCAGAAAGGGTTGCATTAACTTGCGACGCATGGACCTCGCGGGCTGTGGATTCATATGTGACTATAACAGCTCATTATCTCACAGCGGACTGGCAACTGCTGCTGTCTTACGTTCTCCAAACTCGAACATTACATGAAAGTCACACCGGAGCGAACATTGCAAATCTCCTGCAAAATGCAGCACAGGAATGGGGGATTGCCGACAAAAATCTGGTGGTTGTCACCGACAATGCTTCTAATATGACAATTGCCACTCAGCTAGCGGGATACCTGCATGTGAAGTGTTTCGCCCATACGCTCAGGCAGCAGAGGTAGCAGCCCATCTGTGAGCCAGAAGCCCATGAACATCATGAGAAACCTGACGAGACTGAACAAAATCTCAGACCCCCTCTCATACCAGCCAAGATGAGGAAGTCTTGTGGGTTAACAGACTTGCTTGGTCAGACTTATGGTGATGTTGGAGCCCCACCAAAATCATTATCTGCCACAGCTGAGGAGGAGGTGAAAAGATACCAGGAGGTCAC
>NW_005187684.1:582814-608365 GCF_000239375.1 Pundamilia nyererei | reverse complement strand
CCCCCCCCCAAAATGAGCTTTTATACACAGCAGAAGACATAAACGCATAACAAACATTACATTGTTGCAACAGGATCTAATTTCACTACTGGATCGATGTTGAGTGCAAGTTCAAAAGGCTGGGTGCTTAAGTTTTGTGAACACAGACTAGAAAAAGAACTTAACAACATATCATTTTTTTCTTTAGCTCACACCAAACGAGCACAACTATGGATGTGAAAGCAAACCCGAGCCCTGCTGGAACTGAGGACAAAGCAACACTATGGATTAGTGTAGCCCAGCAGCCTTGAGAGGACTAATCCTGGAAGTCATTTTCAAAACACCACAAGGTGTAAACGAATGCAATTAACCAAGAAGATTTTACACTGCCTCATAAGGTATGAGAATAAATTACTCTTTTAATACAGCATGTGATGGTGTGTGAAAAAAAATGTGTGAATTTAATGCAAAAGCATTATTCCTTCAATAAATTATTTTGCTTCATGGATGCAATCATCGATTCATAAAGTCCTCTTAGTAAGATCATTTTTCACTGTGTGTGTGTGTGTGTGTGTGTGTATAATTTGTGTTGTACAGTTATTTCATTTTTAACCTTAATTTAGATTTTATTCCTTCCTAGTTAAATTTACCCCTTTTTAATTTTTCATATTTATTTCCTATCTTATTCATAGCCTTTCCTTTAGGTCACGAGCAGTTGTCCAAGCATTTCACTACATATCGTACTGTGTATGACTGTGTATGTGACAAATAAAATTTGAATTTGATTTGATGCGCGAGTGTGTTACCTGTTGAACTGGATAAACACCAGGTTCCAGATCTCCAACACATCGGGATCATCCATGTTCACCAAGTGAGAGGCGTCTCGCCCTCCAATGCGGTCGTAGTGGATCTCACTGCAAGGGCCACAGGGGCCAGTATCTCCCATCTCCCAGAAGTTATCCTTCATACTGCCCGGCAGGATGCGAGCCTCATCCACGCTAAACCAAACAAAGAAACAGAGAGCGGCAGAAGTTGAATCAACTCCCTTAAGATGAGAAAGACTTTCATCATTAATTTAACATTCACATCATGCAAAAATGTTTTTCCTACAGACAAAATTCTGTCCTCTGATGAGGTTTTGGAATTTGACCAAAGGGAGATCACCAGGATTGTAATGCATACTTTTGAACTACTGTTTTGTTTTGTTTTTATTTTAAGGTGTGGCTGTGCGATATGACTAAAATCTCATTTCCCGATATAAGACATCTATCATCCCGATAACGATATGTATGTATCACAAAAATTTAACATTTTCTGTGAATCTCGGGCAGCTCGACTTGCGTGAAGTGTTTCCAGCTGGGTGTATGTATGTATGTATTAGGGGTGCAACAATACTCGTATCGATATTGAACCGTTCGATACAGTGCTTTCGGTTCGGTACGCATATGTATTGAACAATACCACATTTTTAATTTATTTTATCAACTTTTCTTCTGACGATGCTGTCTGTGTTGAGCGCTCAGTGGATCTGCGCTCGACAGTGCAGCCTAGGCGGAGTAGTCGAGCGCAGATTCACTGAGCGCAGGGAAACTAGCGAGACAGAAGTTAAGCTCTCCTTGCAACATGGCAAATTGAACCTCTCCCACCCTCATTCAGATCTGGCGTTTGGAACTATTTTGGTTTTCATGTGACGCATGACCCTGAAGGTAAGCGGACAAGAGTAAAACAGTATGTTGGATGTGCCACGCAATGCTCAATTACATTGGTGGGAACTAGTGTGTTAGCGCAGTTTGCTCTTTAACGTGTTGACGCTGTCCAGCCCCATGCAGGGGGAGATCCGCGGTAGCTCGTTAACGGAGATTTGCCGTGTTATGGCGTTAACATCATTTCAATGAGATTAACGCTGACAGCACTAGTGGGAACACAACGAATATGACTGCACATTTACGCCGACATCATCCTAGTGCAAAGACAAGTGGAAGCAGACAAAAACAACAAGCATGCATGCTACAAACTTTACCCGAGTCATTTAGACAGCCGTTAGCACATGATTCTCCTTATGGGGACCTGATATGTTTAATATGCTGCTGAGAATATAGCCCAGAAGAAGCATATAGTATAGCTTTTATTTTGGAAAGAGCCATTTCTCTGTAATAAACTCTCTTTTCCAAAAATGAGCGATTTCTCGATCAGATAGATTATTTTTTTTATTACTTTGTTGTTTCAGCAACATTCAATTTAAAAACTGTACTTTTGAGTTAAAATATATATTTATAATTTTAATAAATGACAAATTAAAAAAGCATGAACATTTTTTTTGTATCAAAAAAGTATCGAACCGAACCGTGAATTTTGTGTATCGTTGCATCCCTAGTATGTATGTATGTGTGTGTGTATATATATATATATAAATATATATATCAGATTATAGCTCATTTTGATTGTACAGAAATGTCGCTGCCTCTTTCTTGCCATTAAAAAGATTGGAAGTGCCTTAAACCTGCAAACTCGTTTCACTTTTTGCATCACAAGCTTTATCTATTTTTACATACAGTCAATGCTCCCAAGGCTCACTCACCCCAAGTCCATCCAGATCTGTTTGCACTCCAGGTCAGGCTCCAGGCCTGCATCCTCATTACCTCCAAAGTAGGTGACATACAGGCGCTCTAAAGCAATACCAAACTCCTGAGTCAGCAGCTCCAAGGCCATTTTACAGGCTAATTCCTGGAGAGCAAAAATGATGCAATAACAATTTAGAGCTGTTTAGGCAATGTCTTATCCATTAATAATGATAATGAATATGTCATTGTAATATAACAAGCAACATTGACAAAAAGGAGAGAACAGCCAGATTCTCACATAGATCAACTTTAACCACTTCAACCGAAAATATAAAAAGAATTAGATGAGCCCCAGGCTCATATGTTCAAGCATTTTTGTATTAGAATTATCTCCTTTTCTCTACTTACCTAAGATAATGACACTATGTATGTTTTTACTAGTGGACAATCCCCTCACTCTTATTTTGAAAGTGCCTTTTTCCTGTGCCTTTACAATGAGCTCACCAATGCTACAGAGCTGAACAGCTACTGCTAGCTGCTGTCCAAGGCAAAGAAGTTGGTAGAGTCACTTGAGAGGGAGCAGATTATATTGCCTAGTTATACATTTATCACAAAGTACTTGGCAAACAAAATGTTTGCAGAGGAGAAATTTATAAATGGTGAAAGGTCCTACAGCAATATGTGTCTGTGTGTGTACTCGAGCACTGTTCAACAAACAGGATTTAAATCTGTGGGACTAAAAATACAAGTAACAAAAAAGTGAAACTGATGTGAAGGATGAGAAAATGTAATACCTTAAAGTAGTCCCCAAAGGACCAGGAGCCCAGCATCTCAAAGAAGGTGTGGTGGTAGACATCTTTACCCACATCGTCCAGATCATTGTGTTTGCCTCCTGCACGAATACACTTCTGGGTGTTGGCAGCACGACGCAGCCTGGCCATGGGATGTGATGGATCAATAGTGTTGAGGAAGATGGGCTTGAACTAAAGAAAATGAGGTGCAAAAAAAAGAAAAATCTTGAGAGAAAAAAAAGTTTGTTTGTTTTTTTCAAGAAAGTTTGCTAGATCTGATTTCCGAGCTTATTCTAAAAGTTGTGAATCAGTGGGAACATAAAAAAGAGCCATGGTGTAGGAAGCAGTGTCGGGAAAGACATTGTGTGTACCTGGTTCATGCCGGCATTGGCAAAAAGCAGCGTGGGGTCATCCAGGGGGATGGTGGATGAAGAGTGAACGTACGGGTGCTCATAGCGACAGAAAAAGTCAATGAACTTCTGGCGAATTTGAGCTGCATTCAAGGAGGAGTCCATTCTGAAGAAGCTCTGTGAACAAAATTACACACAGAGAAAAGAAACACTTTAGCTATCAAGCACATTTAAAGAGGTCTTGTATGCAGCCAGTGATTTTTTTAAGTTAATTCTTGGTCCAATTAAATTGTTCCAGGTCACAGACAGACGAATAATTTAACTCACAGAAACTGGTCCCATTTAGAGAGGTGGATGATTATTTGGTCTGAGTAACAGCAACTTTACTACTGAGTTATTAGAACACAATTAAGGCCTGCTCTTCCCTTTCAGGCAGTAGTCCCCTTAAGGGTACACTCTCAGTGCTCGTGCCCAAATACTAATTTAGCAAGTACAGAAGAGGTGTATGTGTGTCACATCTTGGGTAAAGCTTTTTAACCAGCTGTTTAAAACACTGGCTTACCATCAATCAACAGCATCAGCAATTTCCCATGGGTTTCTCTTCCTGTCATGACTGCGCAACTAGCGAGAGCTCTGGCAAGGCTGGTGCATAAGGGGTTGTACAAACCACCTTGTTGTTTTCACCGTAAGAAGCAACAATTTTCTTTCATATTTTATATGCAAGTGCTGTACTTTGTAGCTCCTTTTTATGTACTAAAATGTCATTCAAGGCAATCCCATTTAATTTAAAAAAAAAAAAGAATTATACATTTGTCAGTGCTTTTAAAGGCTGGTTAAAGAACTGTCCAGTGTTGGTCCGAAAATACATGTTTTTGTCCATAAAGTATCAAAACATTATGAAATTGTTTATCGGTCATTATAGTAATTGTGCATGTTTTGATTTTACCACTCCACATCAAAAGCTTAAAGTTAAGTCTGTTTGTAGGGTGTGGATGTTAACCTAGCTGCAGCTAATTGGCCTGACGCTCTTCTCATAAACAACAGCAGCTCAGGAATCCAGTGAGACAGGTGAGGCACACAATGCTGCGATCTTAAATATGAAGTCAGATGCAATTTTAGATAAGAATGGAAACAAAACCAACTTACAATTGGTTTATAAGCACTTTGTGGATTTTTGGAGTACACATATTTCATTAAAATGTGATACCATATATAATTAAAAGGCAGCAGAGCTCAATTCCCAATGGTGAAAACTGACTGCCAAAGCAAACCTCAGCTGGTGTTTTCAGCTTTCTGGGTGACAAATAGCCCATGTCCCCGTCCTGACAACAAAGCATTTATTAGCCCAGTGGTTTTGAGAAATAAATAATGGTCCATTTTCAAGACAAAATAAGGACAGTTATAATCATAGAACAGGTAGACGGAGACCAGGTTGATGATAAATATTGGACCCATCTTTCAGGTTAGTAACAGGAACAGCCCTGTTCTCTGTCTCCATGGCACAAAATCAGTGAACTTAATCTCGCAAGCCTAACATAAACTTCCAGACCACACAAATTTGTGACAGTCATGTGATACAACATATTTCCTCTTAAAGTTCTACCAAAAACCGACAGTCTTCAATATAAGCTAGTCAGCTGACTATAATTGTTATTGTAGGCAGAGGCACTAGCTTGATCTGACGTTAGCAGGCTAATGTGTTAGCTAGTTAACTCAAGCTACCTCCCTGCGCTCAGCCTGAGATAGACAGTTCGGCACACTGCTCTAATTGAAAGGCTATTCTGCTGAACAGTACAATAAAGATAACTTATTTCAACTACATTTAAACACACGAAAATACTCACAGAAGCCGCTATTCCCGCAGAATGAATCAGGTACTTCTCCTTCACTCCACGCTGCTCAAACTGAAGGAAAGCACAAGCAGCGGGCACGCCTACGACAGCCTCCAACTGGTCCGGCTACACAGAAAAGTCAAGAATTCTGGATTCCTATTGGACAAATCTACTGTCCTTCTTAACCGAGCCCGCCACGGCAGCGACACGAATCTCTGTGCTTTGGCTGATGCAACTTAAACGGTGTCAGCTCAGATTTTTGTTGTCGTTTTTAAATATGTTAGTTGATGTAGAGAAATGTGAGAAAGGTCCGCAAGCCCAATGTATGCCAGCTTTTGTTTTAAGTACTCTAACTTTTTAAACTAATGTTGTTATTTATCTATTTACATTTTTTTTAAAGAAATGATTTTATTCTGTCCTTGATTAATAACATATATCACTTTTTGTGACTGTTATTTTATGGCATACGAACTGACTAGTAATAATGATGAAATATTGCTGCATCCGTACGTACTCGATATTTCGCATTTCTGATGTGATATCCTTCAGTGTGCGTATATTAGCGGAAGAATTTCTCCAGCATGCTATGTTTCTAGGGGAAGAGATTTCGTGCGGGACCGGTTGCTTGGTTCATTTACTTCAACATGCCGACTGACACCAAACGTGTTCGTGGTCCAGAAGTGTCTCAGAGCCCGTCTCTCTTTTCGTGCGATCCGGGGGCGGTTCTGCCCTCGAAGGGGCCCAGAGCGGACGGTCGGCGACGGGATCAGGTCGACGTGCGGCCCGTTTTCGTCCGCTGTGGCCTGGTGAGCCAAGCTAAAGGCTCCGCGTACTTGGAGGCTGGAAACACCAAGCTGATGTGCTGCGTTTACGGCCCCAGAGAAACAGACCGGAAGGATGAGACGAATATGAAATGTGGAAGGTATGGAGTTTGTTTGTTTAAATCTTTAAGCATATTGACTATTCTAACAACACAACAAACAAAGAAATAGTTTTCTGCTGATTAAACTGTGAAGTCATAATAAAAATACAGCCTGCTGTGTCTTACATGGATAGCAGAATTTTTGGATTTTTTTTTATTATTTCCCCCACTGTTCTGAACTACACATGCGTGAAAACTAGTCTAAACTTTAATAAACCACATAAACAATTGAAATGCAACAGAATTTTAACTTTTGCCCAAAACAATTGCTGGAGACATTATTGACTTAATCCAAATGCAGCACTTTTTTGTTTGTTTTTTTAGTTTTTTAAGGGGATTAAAACGCTTTTTGACATATCCATCCATCCATCCATCCATCCATTCGCTTCCGCTTATTCTTTTCAGGGTCGCGGGTTTTTGTATTACTTCTCACTGTGAACTATTATTTAGTACCAAGTTAGTTTGAAAACTGAGCTTATGTGGGTATACCAATAAAGCATTCAGTTTGAAGTGGACACTGATATCTGTGACAGTTTAAAAAAACGAAGGAAAAAAAAAAGACTCAACCACAACTGTTTTTCTGTGTCCAGATTGACTACCGACATGCGCTTTGCTCCATTTTCCTGCCCGGAGAGGGGCTCCTGGATTCAGGGGAGTCAGGACAAGGACTTTTCCCTGATGTTACATGAGAGCCTGCAGCCTGCCATATGTCTCCACAAATACCCTCGCTCTCAGATCGAGGTCAACGTGATGGTTCTTGAGAACAGCGGTTCAGTTCTGGCCCATGCCGTCACATGCGCCTCTCTTGCGCTTGCAGATGCGGGGATCGAAATGTATGATCTGGTCCTCGGTTGCTCCATGCGCCAGGATGGCACCTCCTATGTGGTTGACCCCTCCTACATGGAGGAAAACTGCTGCAACTCGGTAAGCTGTGAGAACCAGGGTGGTCTGACTGTCGCATTCCTCCCAAGCCTGAACCAGATTTCTGGACTACAGTCTGATGGAGAAATGACTGAAGAGACTCTAACCGCTGGAGTGAGGACCTGCATTGAGGGATGCTACAAACTGTACCCAGTTATCCAGCGTGCCCTGACAAAGGCTGTGCGCAAAGCTGCGCCATCACAATCAGAGAGCTGAGTGAACCACGAACTCCTCCGTTTATAGTCTTTCCTGTAGATCATTTCCAATCGTTACTAAAGAACTTGATCTATTTTTCCATGTGTGGTATTAGTTCATATATTAAAAGAAAAAATGAACTGAGATTCGCCTCTTTGCATTTCCCCATTAAATTATTTAACGGACTATATTTAATGTATATTCTTCCCAGGATTTGAAACTAAATGCTTCCCACAACACTGGAGAGAAATTGTTCAACTGGTATATTTTTAGTAGGTGCACTCGGGCAGTGCAAATAGCCTCATAAAAGCAATATATGCAATATAATTACAGATGGATTTGGTCACAAAAAGTTTGTCAACACCTTCTGTCACAAACAGAATTACACAATTATACGACCCTCTTTTATTTTGGTTTTCATTGATGAACCCTAAATCATGTCCACGGGTCATACCCAGGGCCACAATCCCGAGTACCAAACTTTGTGTTATTTTTTTTGGCACCAAGAGAGCGTTTGCCAAAAAGAGCTTAGTTATTGCAGGGCATCATAGAGACCTCTCTGCCTTCTACATGCAGAAGATGTCACATGTTGCTGGCTTAAAATGTAAGAAACAAAGTTACGTTTGGTGACACAAATATGGTGATCATCTACAATACAGAATAAAAATAGAAAACACTTTATTGAAAAAGCTAGAGCCTCATAGATTTACATTAGATTATTCCCTGCCTGTCAAACTGTAATCAATTGTTAAATATGCATGTTATTTTAGACCACCTCTTTCATGCACTGTATTGCCAAAAGTATTAGCTTGTCTGCCTTCACATGCATGAACTTTGGTGACATCCCATTCATAACAGACTGAAACAATGTAAAGCATGTTTCTCCTTTCTCCTCGCAAAATTCTTACTTTAACTTTGGAAAATTCTGGTCAACATTCATATTTGATAACTAGTGTCCACCCTTAAACTGGTGTGTTATATTCATTATTTATTCAGAATTATTCTTAGTCACTGCAACAGGTCATTCCACTAGTTAAGCTGGTTTGGAAGTTAAAATTGTTATGTGTACCCAACTGTTAAATGTGAAGAGAGTTGCTTACATTAATATTAATATTATGCATGATATTGTGACTGGGGCTGAGGCCCCCAAAACACCAAATCTAGATGAATCCCTGTCTCTTTTCCTATAACCTCTCAGAAAAACAGACATTTACACTCTTTAGAGGCACCAAATTAAAAGGAATAATCATGCCCATTTCCTAAACTTGAGCCATTTTTAAAACTTCCTGTAAATATAATGTTTCTGTTGTACTCTCAGAAACTCCAAAGTAAAACACGGCACAACACAGGGAAATCTCTTTATTTATTTCTTCTCAGACGCCCCAAAGTCTGAGACAGCAATAAACAGTCCAGTATCTTCCCAGAATAACGCAACTTTTAAACAAACATACATTACTTCACACAAATAAAAACAGAATTTTTCAATCCAAACAGACTCGGCATTCAACCCAAACGCAGTCCTGCTCTCACTCCTCTGCTGCAGATAGCTAAAAGGTGTGAGTCATGTGACAGTCTAAAGCAGTCTCTTCCTTGCTCCACAGCTGTCAATCACTGTTCCCTCAGCCAATAGCACAGCTTGCAGCCGTTGCGGCTTGGGTTGGGAAGGGAGTGTAGGGGGGGCAGGATGTCATCAGGGTAGGCAGTGCGGGATTGGTTGCTCGGCTTAAACTGCGTGACATGCAATTGAGGGAAGGAAGGGTGGAGGCGTCATGTTTGGGTGCCACAATTGCAAAACAACACAAATAGATACACAGATTTAGCTCATAATAGAGTTTAAAGTTGGTTTATTAGGGTTGTATCACTGGGCTGAACTTTGATGACGAAGAGCAACAGTTAAACTCACAGCTGTGAAAACAACAGGAATTCATAAAATGTTTGCTTGCTGTGTGTTGCATGTGTACGACTTACTTGACAATAACTCCTGTTACCTGCAGATACGCCTCTATAAATGACTTTAATCAGTTTGTGTGTGCATGTGTTATGTGAGGTCACCTTTTCTAATTGCTGCCAACATGCGTCAGTTTGTGTGTGGATGCTGCTGTATGTCTATCTGTAGGCCCTGTTGTGCCGTGGGTACGGCGACATAATTGCGTCCACGCTACCTTCGCTGTCCGAGCTGCTGTCAGAGTCGCTGCTGCCGGAATAAACGCAGAGTCCTGGTAAAACACCGACACACACGGCCGCCGACGGCAAGTGTAGTACGCCTTGGCCGGAGCTCAAGGCGGCTGAGGGCGGCTTTGCAGTGACGCCAGGGACTGTCTGTTGATCTTTGGCTCCTGCTCCGCCCCCCTCTTCTGGAAAGCATAACTTAAGTGTAAGACCTTGTGCCAACATACAACAGTCACAGTGATTTGAACTGTAGGAAAGAGAGTAAGAGTGGTCCACTGAATCTGCATCCATTTCCACTTTTTAACAGGCTCACAGGGAACAAACTCCACTGTATATTATATGAGCTGCATATTAATGTGTTTTTCTGGCTGCTGCCCACCTGTGTGTTTTTCTCCATTTCCTGTCGTTGCTGTTGTTGCCGTGATTTCCACTTTCTGTTTCTTACTGCTGTCTGATTGTGAGGAACTTGGAGAGAGAACAAAGAGATTAGAAAAACAAGACTTAAAGCTGATCCAATTAATATTTTTATATCAGCAATTTTGTGAAATTCCTGAGTGTGGCAATTATCAACAAACTCTGTCGGTGCTATTGAAACTGTTAGTCTCTTTGAGCTCTGTACTTTGAACAAAAACAAGTCTGAGCCAGACAATAAAGAAAAGGAGACAAAGTTAGGGCCTAGATGGTGAAAACACTGGAGTATTTAAAAAACTAATTTTCCTTTATTTAACGAGAAAGCTGAAGTCATTTTCAATAGTGTGTCCTGAGCAAAGATAGCATTAAGTCAGCATGTTTATAAAGAATCTCCACTTTGAGACCCAAGAGCCTCTGGCTACAAAGTAATATTAAAGGAGAGTCAAATTTGGATTTTGGCAGGTGGAGGGCAGAGGCTAATGGCAGCTAAAAAACAAGGCAAGGCAAGTTTATTTATATAGCACAATTCAACAGCAAGGTGATTCAAAGTGCTTTACAGAGACAATAAAAAGCATGATTTAAAATGGAAAAAAAAAAGAGTGTAAGTTTTAAAATTTAATCTTAAAAGTAAAACAGTGGATTTGGTGTTTTACTCAAATGCAGCTGAGAACAGGTGAAAACAACAAGAACACGTTTTAAGGATGGTGCATGTTCATGTGCATACTTGCGTCTCTTTACAGCTCCAACTAATAAATGGGCCTGTGACAGGTGGCTGGTCCTGTGCTCCACCCCTTTAGGTGCCACCTTCTTTTCAGGCTCTTTGCGGCTCTCTGCAGATGCTTGCTTCACTAGAGCGCTGTGAAGCTACACAGTTAAGGTGAAGAAAAAAAAAAAAACTCCTTATGGGCTCCTAGCGTGGAAAAGTGGGGGATTAAAAACTGAAGGGAGACACCAGAGAGCAGACTGGAAAGCTTTACTCAAACTAGTAAGAATATGAATGTAAAACTCAACCTCAGAAGTAGAAATCTTGCTGTGGAGGCAGTTCGTATTTGAATGAGAGTTCGAATTGCTATTGATTTTAATATAACGCAAACTTAAATGCAACTCTCATTCTGGTTTTATTTTTGCATGCTGGCTTCTACGACTCCAATCTCAACCGTGCAAGTGGCCTGTTTGAATATGAAGGATATTCTGTATTCCAACAGCTCCTTTTTCTCCTCGTCCCTGCGTTGTTTCTCCACCAGACACTGTTGCCGGGAGACCTCGTCCAAGAAACTGCTCTCATCCTCATCCAATCCCCTCACCATGTTCTCTGTTACCATAGAAACATACTCTCAAACACATGACAAGAGAGTGACTGCATTTCCCCGAAAACAAACCAGAGACAATCTGCCATAAAAACTGCACAAACACACAAAGTAGCGTCATCTGAGGAAGCACTGAAAACAAAAATCTAACATCACTTGCAAAAATGTTGAATATGGAATTATAAATGAACAAACTGAAGAGAGCTTTTCCAAATAAGCTCTACATAAAAACTGGGGGTAAGTTGTCTGATACTCGAAGCAGGAGAATAAATTTCAATGTTTCCCTTAATGTAATCATTGCTTCCAAGTTGTGAAGACATTTTTGAAATCTTGAATTTCATCAGAATTAAAAGCACCAAATTATGGGAGTAGTTATTCCCATTATTTTGTTGGGAGAAGAATCTCAATTCCCAACCTGACATACAGTGGTGTGAAAGAGTTTTCCTGAATTTCCTTGGATCACAGTGTGATGTCTGGCTTTTAAGGATCCTTTGATCTACTCCACTTTAATCTCCTTTTCCACACAGGTCAATGTAGGTTTGGATTTTTGCCCCCCTAATAATAAACACCTTCATTTAAAAACTGCATTTTGTGTTTACTTGTGTTATCTTTGTCTAATATTTCAATTTGTTTAATGATCTGAAACATTTACGAGTGACAAACGTACAATAAAATCAGGAAGGGGCACAAAGTTTCACACCACTGGAACTCTGATAAACTCTTCAAGATTAAATCTACAGACTTTACAAAGTTTCCTCAAGAGCCAAAGACAATTTTAAGGCTGATTCGGACTTTGATTAATAAGTGGACCTTAATGATGTCTAAAAATGGTGGCTTGTGCTCTAAAAAGCTTAAGTTACATTTGCTATGAAGCTGTTCAAAAACAACCTTTAGAAACTGAATGTTAAAGTGTACTGACACATACTGCTGATAATACATTATTCATTATCTCTTACATCACAGAATTACAGAAGAAAAGTGTTCATTCAAACCCTAATGAAAAGTGGAGCAACACCCACAAAGACCTACTGAATTTAAACTGCTCCTCATATTCTTCTTGTTTCTTGTCTTTCTGTTCCTGCAGCCGCTCAAAGAGGGAGCGTGGGTCATACTCCTCCTCTGGGACCTCTGAGAAGTACAAAGGACAAATATAAAGGGGTTACATGCACAGTGGGACATCCTTTAGAGGTTTTGTATAGTTTTGGATATGTGTTCTTACCCTCTGGGTCGTCAGGTTTTCTGATTTTCTCCCATTCCTCCTGTCTCTTTTTCCTCTTCTCATCAAGCTCTGCTTCAGACACAAACTTCCTGCTGAGGTCGACACCTGTTCCTTCTGCTCCTTCCATTACAACTGCGCAACATAAAACACAGAAATTGGCTGACTCTTATATTGCGCTTTTCTACTCTGAGCACTCAAAGTGCTTTCTGTGTAACATTCACACTCCAATGGACGCATTGGAGAGCAATTCTCGGTTAGTGTCTTGCCCTAGAATTTTGGTATGCAGACTGGAGCAGTCGGGGATCGAACCACCAACCTTCAGATTAGACTACCTGCTCTACAGCCACACAGAAGCTCTGAATACCATTCTAAAATGTGTTGTCCCATCTCCGCACTGGACACAGACCATTTACAAGTGACTGCTCAATCAGTACCTCTGGGTTTTCCTCAAAGAACACAGAATATTAATTGATTCTTGACATAGCTCAGCAAAAAAATAAGTCTATTCCATTAAAATAAGCAAAACCCTTAAAAGACTTTGTAGCTGACTACTGCGTATTCCCAATACTTACAAGTGTTAATTGTTTACAACCACCTGAGGTTACAGTCTGCTGAATAAATGTGACATGGTACTGTAAAACACAATGGCATCACTAGAACAGGTTTCTGATGAAATGTCCATCTCTGCATTAAAAAAATAAAACAAAAACAATTACTACTTGTTCCAGCTGTGCCCTTTAGGGGTCGCCACATCAGATCATATGCCTCCCACTCATCCCATGCTTTGCAACCTCTTCTGTCACACTAACCCTGTGCATGTTCTCCTTCATGAAATCCACGAATCTTCTCTGTGCCCTTCCTCTTTCCGTCCTGCCTGGCAGCTCTATCATCAACATCTTTTGAAAATATGCACGTTCCCTCCTCTGCATATGTAAAAACCATCCAAGTCTTGTTTGCCCAGCTAACTTAGTCTCCAAACCGCTCAGCCTGATCGATCCCTCGGACATACTCATTTCTAATCCTGTCCCTCATGGTCACTCCCAGTAAAAATATTAACATCTTCAACTCTGCCACATCCAGCACTGCCTCCTGTGTTTTTGTTGTCGACATCTCCAAACCACGTGTCATAACAGGTCTCACGATAGTTTATTTTGCCACGTTTCCTGACAAATCAATTTACTGGCTTGCACACTTCCTGCAAAATATTTTGGTGACTTTAAAAATAAGGTACAAAAGATGAAAACGGCCATCACGTGACAGCTTTCATTGGTTGGCATTACAGCAGATGGTATTAAGCCTGTTATTTTTATCAGTTCATCACATACAAAGCAATAATAACAAGTGCAACAGCTGGACAACACCACTGCACAATATTTCGACTAAGCTGTACCGATCTGCGTGGTTTTATTTAGCCCTCTGATGAATATGAAGATTGAAGCCATTTTAAAACTTTAACTGACGTGAAATAAGGTGACGAGTGAATTAAGTGAGAGATCTGCTTAACTGACCGAAGCATTTGGTTTATAATGGGCCCTGATGATTCACTCACTGTTACACACAACAGCGAGAACAACGCCAGCCGCTACACAGAGTTAGTCCCTTAAAGCTGTGGACACACAAAGATTAAAGGAAACACTCACACACCTGACCTCTTGCCTATATAGCAGAGCAGCAAACTCTGAACTCGCAGATGCCTTGTGCGTTGCAAAGCCGCGGCTAACGTTAGCTTCGTTAGCGTTAAAAATAATATTTAAGAGCAACAGAACATCATGTCAAGTCTGAAAAGAAATATTTTCAGATGCATGACCAAGAAGTCTTTCGTTTAGGACTGCCTCGTATCAAGATTAAAGACCTGTATGTGGATAAACCTTACCAAGATCCAGGCTTCTCGCTAGATTAGCGCTCCAGTTTAATGATCTTTGTGTCACGCTGAAGACGGCTCGTCGCGAAATACGGCGTTCGAATTAAGTTCCGACTCACTTTTTTGTTGTTAAACGCACGCTGCTCTGTTTTCAATATATGTTAATAGATTATTTCTATTTATTTTTTAACAGAAAAGGCCTACCGAATATTACCGATGACCTAGATTTATTAGTAGACACAGTTGTTGTCAATTATTAATTATATCTACATCGTGTGCTTCTTGCGCGTATAATTAAAGAGTCCCTTAATTATACGCACCATTTGTAGTTCCATTTTCCAGAAAAAATAAACAAACCAAAACCTCAAATAAATAGAGGTCTAAACAAAAAATAGTCAAAACAAGACGGAATAAACATGAAAATAACAAAAGACTAAAGCTTTTCAAATAAATTACGTTTGCAGATAAAACCGTAAATATACAGTACAAAGTTGTATATATTCGACCTTCCCTGTAAGTTTGCCTTCTCAGATTAACTAATGAGTATGAGTAAACCCATAAAAATAAGATTGTAAGCAGTTACTAAATTGATCACAAGATGGCGCCTAAAATCCATTAATGAGGTCCAAAGGTATCTCTGGAGGACTGTTCAGCTACATTTTAAGGGTAGATGGTCATTTATTTTACTCGTTCGTCTTGTTCACGATGACTTCTTGAAGTGCCTTTTCGATTTAAGTGACAGATTCCAGATGATGGAATGTGTACGTTTAGCAAGCGGCGCCCACAGGCCACAGCCTCCTGTGTTGCTAAAGCAAAGTACAGTTTAAAGAAAAACGATCCTCCACTCACTTAATTCTTTCCCTCTGCAAACACTTTCTTGGCTAGTTTAAAGTTTCACGGATAGTTTCAAGTGTTGCTGGACAAATGTAGGAAACATGTAGTTTCATTTGTAATAAATGGTTCCCATTTTTGTCCAGAAGCATGTTATGCTTTACGGTGTATGGGATTGGCAAGTTGCTATCATATGACTGTGCAGTGCCATGAAGTAACCTTCAGTTTCACAGTCAGATCCAACCCGTTCTTGTGACATCTGCTTTCAAAAAGCAAAAAGGATGATAAGTATAACAGGAGGTTTGCAGCTTCTTACACGTGACTTCAAAAGCCAGTGGATGACATCACTGGCCTCACATCATGCAAACACAATTTTTCAAGCATAACTTATTTTTAGAATCACTTTTATATTTTGAAAATTTGTTCCGGTTTAATAGTCCAACCTCTGACAGCCTAACCTGCTGCAGCAAGTGTTTGCCCGTCGCTGAGCCTGGTTTTCCTAGAAGTCAGTTGCTTTTAAAAGGAAGTTCTTCCTTCCAGCCATATCAAGTGCTTACCCAGGGGGATCATGTGATTGTTGGAGTTTTATCTCTAATAAAGTAGGGCATTTACTTTAAGATCTCTAAGCTCCTTAAGGGCACTGATGTTGTATATTGGTGCTATATAAATAAAACCTAAAGAAAGAAAAGAAAACCATTCCAATGGTTTTATTCAGCTGAGGGTTACATTATATCGAAGTTAAGTCAGATATTATAAATGATGCACTACGACCAAAATAGTAACTATTGATGATTGCTAAGCTGAAAAACTGAAATTACAAGACAGTATTTTCTGTCCCAGTCCAATGAAAGTAATGGCCTCAGCCATAGTGTCTCTAAAATAACTGTTGTTTGTTCAAAACGCATGCACATAACTGAAACCCAAATGTTCTTGTGGGTTGATTAGTCAGTCTGATGTGCTGTTTTTACCAATCAGCTGGGGAGTGAGCCTTTCAGTGCCTTTTAGTAATTATACATGCTTCCACAAATGCAGCGAGGTTATTATTTATTTATATTATCAACATGTTGTCAGGTCCTGTGATAAAATGCATTGCACCATGGAGATTAATGCTAAAAGCTCAGTCATTTTTTAAAGGAACAGTTCACCACTTATGGGTGTTGGGATTTGTATCAGTTTTGATGTTTCGACTGCAACGATAAGGCAGCAGCTAGTAAACGTATGCAAGCATGAAAAAAAAGAAAAAGATTTTGTACAGGCTAAATAAAAGTAGGGCTGCCCAATTATTTGTATTTTAATTTGGCCTCCCACTATTTAACGAGCATCGCTCCGACTGTTAAAACTCAAAACAACAGGAAATCAGACGCTCCCTAAAATCATGTAGCACCACGTGTGTACATGTACCGATCGCCGCTGTTCCCTGCAGCGCGCAGCTTCAAGTTTCTTAGATGCAGTCTGGACACAAATATACAACGAAATTTAAATGCCACTACAGAAAGTCACTGCAGAGGATGAAGAGCTTGCCCCTCAAAGCGGATCAACATCTAAATTACGGAAAGTAATAAAGAAGAAATCAAATGCAACGAGTGCCGTGTGTTTGCAACAAAAAGCAACACAATGTATTCAAACTGCACAAATTACAGCAGAATTAATTCATGAATGCGAAGAAAAACAATGCAATGCTAACGTGAATCATCCAGCATCAACTCAGGCGTCCATAATAGCGAGCCTGTAGGCTACAGCGCGCGTCTGTGTATCCGTCCACATCACAAAGACGCACTGAAATCACCAATGCAATTGCATTTCATTCGGTGTCCAGTGAGCACGGCGAGTAACGAATCTTTTGAGAAAATGGTCCGCCTTATAGACAACAGATATGTTATCATTCCACCAAAGTGGCAATACCTGTGTGTATTTTCCCAGCTGGAGCAAAAGACTTTGTGTTATTTATCTGCCACTTTTAATTGATTAAATGTATTGAAAGATTTGTACAGATGTAAAAGTAAAATTCTGTTTACATTACAGTAGATTTGGCATCAGATCAATATTGATATTAATACTTGTATGCATAATAATCTGTGTAGGCTTTTAAAAATTCAGTAGTTCTAAATACAGTAAAAGGAATTAAAGGAAAAAGAAGAACATCTGACCCCTGCAGTGAGGGCATGTGGTGGCCCTGTTATGCTATGGTTTGGATCCACTTGTGTTTGGGAAGGGTCACTGCAGGTCAATACACAGCTGTAGGGAGAGATAACCTTTTCCCTAAGATGAAACATTTATATCTTGTTGAGAGTGGTTTGATGAGTATCCAAATGATGTGAATCACACGCTGTGGTCTTGATAGTCACCTGAATCCAACCCAACAAAATATCTGTATTTTGAAGTCTCCATCACCAGGTGAAAGAATATGTGTTGCATGATTGTTGTTTATCTCTCCAGTAGAGTTCTAGAGAATGCCAAATTCCAGTGAAGCCACCAACAGCTATGAGACTTTCTGTTTTTTTCTTTTATTCATTCCCCATCTGCATCTGTGAATAATTTCATTTTTTATTTTACATAAACAAATATCATAATACAAACTTGACTCTGATCCTTCAGATTTGCAGAGACAACAACATAACCACGCTGTTTCCCATCCACATCCAGGGCCAATCAGTTACTGATCAGCCTGACTTTCACATAAATAAATAAATAAATAAATAAATAAATAAATAAATAAATAAATAAAATACAAACACACTCACTGGGAGAACATGCAGACTCCGAACAGAAAGGCCCCAGCTGACCAGAAGCAACAGTGCCAATCTCTGCATCATGCCCTTGTTGGCTGTCTGTTTCTGTACAAATGTTAGACATTAGTTTAGATTTATAACTCAAGAGCCAGATCCTACGCCACCAGAGCTCGGCGGTGTGCGTACACCTGAAATAGCTTTAGAAATGTTTACTTTCCCGATGTGGCTGGTCTCTGAGCATTGCAGCCTCACTGTCACCCTCTCTCTTTGTCTTTGGAGACACACATGTTTCTAACCGAAAGGTTCTCTGCAGATGAAGAAGAGGATGGGTTGTCGTGGAAACTGAATCATAGGCTGGTAGCTACGGTGACAATTGCATACAGTCATTTGCTGCTGTGAACACAAAGTGCACACAGAAACAGAGGTGCAGACCTAAACTAATGCTGTGGAAAATCAGGAAGATTCTATAGTTTGCATATACACACTGGCCAACTGTGTGTCCACTGCTCAACCTTTGTGCACCTCTGTCTCCATGTTCTTCTGTCTCTGCATCGTGACCCTATTTCACGTCTCCTGAGCTCTGTCCATCTCCTGTTCTTGTTTTAGTCTCTTTATCTATGTCACCCACTCTCCCTCGCTCTGCCTCTCTGCCTGAGTGCTTTTCTTAGCCCATCAGAATTGTGTCACTTTCTCCAGCACGGTAATGTAGAGATGTAATGGCTGCCCCTAAAGGGAGCACAGAACCTGTTGAATATTCTGCCTTTCTACTTGCACCTGTTCCCTGCTCTTTGCTCCCTCTCCAGGGCTCCATTATGGATTATTCACCTTAAAATTGGATTTTTGCCATTGCAGCTAACATTCTCAGAAAGTGCTGCTGAAAGCTGGAGCTTCATGGAAAAGGAAAACCTGTAATTACACTTTTTATTCATATTGTACCCACTGGAGGAGCAATACAGTTTTCTCCACACTGGTAACCCGAAAGGCTGAAAATTAAGCAGAAAAAGTGAAAAAGTCAGAAACTGAAGTTCATCTGATGAACATATTTAGAGCCTTGTACAAAAAAGGGTTTAAGTATTTTTACTTAAGGTTAATAACAACCGTCTTGGGGTGAATCTTACTTATAACTCACTTTTTTGGATTGTATTACAGTTTGTTGGAATGGTTCCTGTAGCCTTCAGTTGTCTTCTGGGACTCGTTTTGTGGTGTTCTTACCTTTTAGTGCATTTATAATGGAGGTATTTAAAAATAATATGGCCTGCTGTGAAGTACAAATGGTCCAAGAAGTCTAGTATTTTTTAAAATCTGTTGCTTAACAATAATTAGCTCTCTGTGTGTGTTGGAAAGGTTGGAAATTGAAAACAACAATCCTGGTTCTGTCCAGAAGTAACAAAATCTACCTAGCAGTGATTGTAAAATGTAAAAGTACATGCAGAATTCTTGTGACTCTCTTGTCAAGCGCACAGAAGACAAAGAAAATGCCTTTGCATTTCATCAGCAAATCTCACTCTTCAAGACGTTTCAGTTAAAGGGTCAGATAAAAGTCATTAAAAAAGGAAGTAGTGTAGGCTTCCACTCTCAGGTGCTCAGATGGGCAAGAAAATATGTAAGCGTGCACAAGAAACAATAATAACAGGTAGACTACAGATTGCAGTCATCTGATTTTACCCCTCCCAGTTCAAGCGCATAATCCATCAGCTCTGGCTCCCATTAATTGATATTGACTGTATACATCACTCGAGCCTAACAATAAGTAATTTTACATGTTTTTTTTTGTTTTTGTTTTAAAGCCCCATATTCATTCAGGTAGATGAGGCTTGAAGTGAGGAGGATGAGGGTTCATTTGTGTTTTCACATCTTTGTTGAAGGTAACCCTTATAAAATGGTACGATCCTTCACATCTCAAGTCAGTAAGTGCAGACAAAAGTTAAAATTTGCCTCCATGACACACGAACATACGAGTTCTCTACTCATTCATCTTTGTCCTACCACAGATTAAGTGGCTGGTCTCTACCCACACACATTAAATATGATTTGGCAGAATGACAATATCCATCTCAGCCACTGTATTCAAGATAGTGGGATAACATGGTAGCTTCCACAAACTCTCACCCACTCCTGTCTATTTTAAATTGATTAATTCCAAGTTTGTTTGTTTTTTGAGAAAATCAGTTTGTTGGAAGATGTAATTACACTCTCAATGTAATGTAATTAATTACAAAATGAAGATCTAGAGCTAAACTAGAGAAATCATTTTCACTACACACCTTCTGTTATATTTCTAACAATGCAGTTTGGTGACAGTTCCGACAGCTTTGAGATGTTTTGTGTTACCACTCTGACTTTAAAAAAAAAACGAAGCGAAAAAGTCCCTGTTGTTCTAGGTAGACTTTGTGCACAGTTTTCCAAGAACCTTAGCAGGTTGCTTCTTCCAAGTATCTTGTCGCACGAGTCTTTTGTGGATTCAAGCTGTTTCCGTGTCTTCAGTATCTTCCTTGAAATCCGGACTGACTTCAGGAAGTTGACATCAGTGCTCTGTGGGGATCAAACCCTCTGTTGTCGGACTTCTTGTTCTTCTTGTCGCCGCAGGTGGTTCTTTATGACTGTATATGAAAGGGCCTGTTATCTGTCTGCACAATACTGTGGCTCAGAATCAGACTGACATGGGCGTTGAATTTAATGCGCAAAATTGGACTAGATCAAAATTAATTTGGTTAATTGGATTGTGGGATGTGTATTCAGTTCTCATTAAGATCTTGGCAGGAGAACTGTACATCTGGAGCTGAGCTCAGCTGGCTGACTTGAGATTGAAAAACAGGGTGACAGTCAAGGTGTGAAGATAACATTTAAATTCTCTCAGTGTGTTAATAAGCTAAACATTTAACATGGAATTTTTCAATTCTCTTTAATGGATTAAATCTTTGCTACTCAAATAAGAGACTCAATCTCAAAGCCTTTAGAAATATAGTTTGTCAAATGGGACTAGAAGGTGATTTGATCTTGTGATGATGGTCAGAAACAAGTGTTTCAGTCCATCTGAGCTCAGTTCACTGGCATCATTAAGGATGGCATGGGTGTCTTAGTTTAGTGTGGTGCCGCTGTAAAAAGCGTTGCTATGACAACCTGACAGACAAATAATATACGAAAATGTCAATAAGTAATTTGCATTTTGAGGCAAACCACACACACCCAGGAGCAACATTGTTTTTTAATCTGGCAATTATTACATACAGTGTGTCCAAGGTAGTTTGTATCAAAGTCAGAGGTGTTAAACCACAGGACTATAAAATCCACAGTCTGTCCACAGAGGTTCAAGAAGTTTCTTTTCCTCTCTGTAGTATTTCATGTTTCTAAGCTGCCAAATTTTATGTAAGATGAAATTAGTCTCCTTAGTCTGTTTAATAGCGGCAAGCTGTAATTCATGATCTCTTGAGTCTAAGCAAAACCAATGGGAAAAATCAGAGGTGAGTCATGTGGAGTTAAAGTATATAAGTGTCCACCACCCACATCTCTGTGTCTGTAAAATTTGCTCTTATGTATAGAGGCAGGTGTAGAAGCTTGGGGTGAGTGAACATCTATTTGTATTTATTTGTTTCTATGTGGTTGCTTTAAAGGTTGCATTTCCTCTTCTGTAGTAATTTTGTAACTCTTCATAGTCACCCTGCATCACTGGTGTTAAACGTCTTATTGTGGTCCCTTTACATTGCGTTGTAGCTGTTTCTATGTTGCATAGCTTCAGATAATTTTGTATCTCTTTGTGGGTGTTTGTTTTTAGTTTTGTTGCATCATTTTGTGGCTACTTTTTTGTGGTTATTTTGAGAATATTCATACAGCGTTATTTCCAAAAGCTGTAGATAAAAACACAATGCCATCCAGCTTTCCTCTTATCCAGTCATGTGGGTCATGTGAGTTTATCTCTGCTGTTATTGGGCAAGAAGCAGGGTACACCCTGGAAAAGTTGCCAAACTGCTGCAGGGCTAACACATGGAGACAGACAACCCAGGACCTTTGCTGTGAGCCAAACGTGCTAATCAATGCACCACCTGCAAAAACGACTACCACTGCTGCCCCAAAATTTACTGTGATTTTTGCACATTAAAGTTGATGAAATTTTATTACTAAAAAAAACCATTTCAACAACACTGGAAACAAGGCCCTGCGACAAACTGGCGACCTGTCCAGGGTGTACCCTGCCTCTCGCCCTATAACAGCTGGGATAGGCTCCAGCGCCCCCCGCGACCCTGAAAAGGATAAGCGGAAGTGAATGGATGGATGGATACAATTCTGAAAAACACACCGGATCGAGCATTTTACATCTAATTTGGTTAACGGACAAAAGTCAGCAACATGAGTATAAAAAGAGCAACTCAGAGAGGCAGGGGTATCAGTGGGCAGGGTTCACTTCTCTGTTAAAACCACATTGTTAAAGACCACAGGTCACATTTGCATTCAGAGAATCTGGAGAATTTTTCAATATATAAGTCAGAAGGATCCAGATAAATGCTGAATGGCTGTGATCTTTAGGTTCTTAGATGGTAGTGCTTTAAAAAGAAATTCAGAGACTTATAGGTGCACAGCCTAGACTAGTGCACAGATCTTTGGTAACTTGCAATGTTTGAAGACATCGTTAATTCTGTACCAAGTGTTATAGCAACATGTGCTGCTGTCCCGACATCATTTTCAGGGAAGTCAATGTTCTCCACATTATCAGAGTGTGGCTCGGTCCTACAGTTCAGAGCCGCCATTCAATGAATAATTTAATGGACTATAAAACAAAGAGAATGCAACTAAAATCATAGATCAACCAGGATAACACGTGGTTTCAAAGTTACAGCATCATACTGCTAGTCTCATAAGTACTCAATGGAAGTTGTGCAATAGGCATTGCACAGAGGCCAAGAGACTTTTCCTTTACTTTATTATCCTGAGTGTGGACATAGACACAACTTTATAAAATTAATAGCAACACATTTAGTACAAAGATGCACAGCAATACACATTTCAGTTTAATTACACGATTTAGCACTGCATAAAAAGTACATTAAAAACATGGCATAAACATTGGCTTCTTATAACATAAACAGTGTCATAGAAATATACATTCGATATATGCATATCAGAACCTTCTCTGCTCTCTCTGCCCTCTCCAGTTCTTAAGGCTGTGACAGCTGCAGCCTCTGTCTTTATCACGTAATACTTTCTTTGCAACAGAATCTCATAAAATATTTACAAAATCTGGTAAGTACATAATTTGAGGAAAAAAACCCATCATGCATTTGTGATCATCAGTTTGTAAACAGTGAGTAGATACTGGCAACATGCAGGATGAACTTAAGTCATAAGTAAAATACACGGATTTTGCAAAAGCTAGCAAAACGGCCTACTGAATACACTCAGTGTCCAACATCTGTCCTGTGGTAGTGCTACAGCTGCCAGTATGCCTCATTCTTCTCTGGTTATGTCCTCTTTACTTCACCAAGGATAGTGGAGCATTAAATCTGCCTCCCAGATAACTGCTGATCAAAACTTTTAAACAGAACCCTTCCCCCTGGAGGGTTAAATAAATGCTGCTCTGTTGAGACTCAGTGTATGAGTCCATCACACATGAGCACAAAAGCAAACAGCTTTCATCTGATATGCTACCTCAAAAGGTACAAGAATAAAGAGGAATCAACCACTGATACAGTTCAGCTTAAAGAGGACTTCACACAAAGGAGTTGTATGTATCACATGGTATCAATCACAAGACACATACACATGCAAAAAGCAAAAGAAAAAAAATACATCCTGATAAGTTAATTTATTTTCCCCTAAACAGGCCAGTGTTTCACCTGCATTTTATCTGCACATTTTGGACATGCAAGGTACTCTACACATTATCATCACTGATCTGTGTGCTGGAAAGACTGAAGAAAGAAAGAGTATCACTTCAGATGGGTTTACACTGAAAACTGACCAAACATTCTTTAATCAGTGAAAACTTAGAGATGTCTTCAACGTTGGATTTTTTTTTTCCACAACTAATTTTTGTCTACTGCTGACATATACTGTACAGTTTCGTTCTGTTTTGTTTGCCATTAACAAAAAGGAGGGGTTTCGTCAAGCTCTTGTATCTCATGTGGGCTCTCGTCTTCGGGGCGTCTCACTCTGGTGCTGGGTTAATGGGCGGTAGATTCCGCTGTTTAAAGTACTGGGTGACCTGCTGAGGCAGCTCAGCCAGAACTGACTTTGCAAGGGTTTCCTTGGGCGCCTGAGAGGAAGAGAAAAAAACAACACATTGCGTTTTAGATTGAATAAAGTGAAGATTTAAAATGAGACATTTTCACTCTCATACAGAAACCTTGGCCTTTTTAATACACTCACTGTGAAATTGTGTGTGGAGTGTGTTCAAAACAGTCGGCTTGTGCATTAGCCATTTACCCTGTCACTTACCAAGTGCAATATGTGTACAGCGTCCATATGAGTGAAGACAGAATTCTTAAATTAACCATAAATGCATAATAACTACTCTTACGTTTTATACTACTAAGTGTTGAGGTATTGTAGACAAGTTACCAATAAGCACATTAACTTGTTCACCAGTGTGTGACAATCGTGATGACAATGTAGGATCAAGTGAATAATGCCCCAGTCTCAAAGGCTTAGAAACCAGTCTATGACCATCTGACGACCACTGGTTGTGAGAGGATAAATGAATATTCCCTGAGTGACTGCAAGTGGTCGCTAGAGGTTGATGGCATTCGCTGGGAAAAATAACAATTTGATAAATAAAACTGAGCTAAACTGAATTCAGTGTGTCAATGATGTCATGTGGTAAAGCTCAGTATTTTAAAGCGAATGCTTTGACTGCTTTCACCTTACTTATAAATGTTTAATCCTTTTCCTTATTTCCTGTCATCTCTAAACAGGTACAGTAACGGATGCTCTTAAGTAAAAAGGTTGCTAAGTAATATCTTTATACCAAAAGCTGTACAGCAGCCTTCATAAAGCTCTAAACACTCTGTTTCATAGATTTTCTACTGTTAATATGGTCATCTCTGCCCAAACCCCTGAGGTACAGCTAATCAAACTGGGAAACAACACTACCTTAGTGGAGCCCAGGACCCATCATACTTAGCTTGAACTGAACATCAAGTCCCATTTTAACTTGTTAAAAAAAACTGTTAACTTTCAAAGTAGCACTATACAACCCTAATGATAATAATTCGTACAAAAGAATCTACCCTCCCAGCACAGCTTATCAATCACGTCACTCTAATTTCCACATTTCCTCTCTGTCTTAGGCTTCATTTCTCTCTCTTCCTCTCTGTTCAGTCAGTTGCTGTCTCTTAACCTCCCACCAACAATCTGGAATGAAGCCAGTAAACACTGTCTGTTCCTCCCACTACAGAGGAAATCAACTCGCCCACCATCAGCCCACACACACACACACACACACACACACACACACACACACACACACACACACACACACAC